>NW_027450826.1:0-20000 GCF_964194025.1 Convolutriloba macropyga
CCTCCGGTGTTGGCTCCCTGTTTGCTAAATTGTCCACTGTCCAATCCCTGTAGAGGAGGTTGAAGAAGTGTCCATACATGCACTTCGTAGCTCCTTCTTCTTGATACTTGAGATACACAATAGGGACATGTATCGGACGATGTGTCTTTGCGTAGAGTGGCAAAAACAGGAAATAGTGCTCGATTGGATCAAAATTTTAGAATTTGCCTTCACGATAGCTGGGAATGATGATGTAACTTTAATTCATGATAGGGCAAAGTGAGTTTCGTGTCAGCGTACTGAAGGCAAGAGTTGATATGAAATAAAGTGTTTGTCCTGTGGAAATGGTGCTGGACGATAGGTTAATTGTGAATGATGTGTAATATATTCGTCCTTTTTGACTTTGTTGGCTTGGTTATTTACATCCATTTGCGTTGGATGCCAAAAAAAACCAACTGAAGATAGAAAGTGCCAAATTTTTGATAAATACGATAGAGTGCAACATCTCTCGTGATCATAGTGTTCAGGTAGCTGTTCTGGCGGCCGGCTAGGGCAAAGAAGTTTTTGGTGAGATGCCAGAACCTCCCCGTAAAGCGTGGTTGATGGGAAAATGGAGGCAATCTAGAGGGTAGTCCTTGTCTCGTTCCAGTTCCACATACTCCTTTTCCAACTGTCCCACGGAACATGAGGTGGCCGTCGTTTCAACGCGTGGTAAGGTGGCGTTGAAAAATAGTTATATCTCTCTGGGACATAAACACCGTGCTCTGTGTTAGTGCGCAGAGGTTTCTTGAATTGGTGATATTTGAAATTCGGGCCAAGTGCTCCTTGGAAGTTGCTCTGTGTGAGAACTATTGGGTTTGCTCGCAGTTTAGACGACAAGGGCTGTGGGCCTCCTGGTGAACTGGCTGTATACCGAGCAGGCAACTGTGAGGCCTTAATCGGTGATGCAAGCACGGGGTATATTTCATGCGTGTTGGGCCTGGGACGTCTTCGTTGTGAAAGGTCCGCGCAGGGGTACTTGTCGGTCTAAATTGCCCAAATGTATGAAGGAGGTTAAGGGAAGGTGATGTCGAGATGGAGGGACGGTGGCCAATCCATATCTCGATTGGTGGATGTTTGTTGGCTGTGATACAAGTGTGGGTATCACAGGCGGAGGGTAGACGAGAGGTCGTGAACGGGAATAGGGGCCGCGTATTTTTCCGGTGTAGGCCTATCTTGGGACAATTGTTTTGGTTGTTGAGCGAACTGACTGTTCGGCTGCAAACTCGTTGGCCCAAGAAGAGCTGTGTGGAGATTGTTGGGGTTGCTGTGCACCAATGGCGGTGGCTGTGGCACTGGGTGGAATGATTGTGGTTGTTGTGGCACAGATTGTCGCCACTGAAGGGGCAGTTCTTTTGACCAACTGATCAGCTGCAGTCGGAGAGCTTGTGTCACTCCCGGTAAATAAAGACAGTTCTCCCTATGATGAGGATGAAGTGGCGAGTGAAGGCAGTGGATGTATCCGCGAATATTTAGCTGAAACCACAGACTGTGGCTCTGCATAAGCCTGGGTCATCGTGAAGAGGGCTGGTGTGAGCATCGCCCAAACTGTTTCAGGTATCGGAGGAGGTAGTACCAAGGGTGTCAACGGCGAAGGAAGAATGCAGTCGATATCCAGAATGCGCTGTCGTTGACAGTTGTGGTGTCGTCAGATTGCTACGTAGATTGATTCTGGTGTGAGGACACTATAATATTAGATGAGATGAAAAAAATCAGCAGAAAAAAACTGTTATTGATTCTTCTGCGATTGCGTATTCTTTGCGCTCAAAGAAATAAAGTGGGGATATACAGATTTGTTTTCGAACGGCTGTGTTGTTCATTCAATTCAGAAAGGTCTTTGTTCTACTTTATATCGTAAGAGGCTGGGATAATGTCTAAGTTAATTGTGTACACTGTAACAGTATAGAGAAGTTCAAAGATTTTAAGTGTTGCTTGTGGTAGAAAGATGGAAGATAAAATAGAGCAATATGTTTTTTATTAAAATCTGCTATAAAAAACCATTCGCAACAACTGTGTGATAATAAGATGTGATCGAGATTGCAAAAGAGGTCTTGGAAGCGTATTTAATTCGTTTTAAATCTTTGACTGTATAGAAAAACATCAGCGTACGGAGTTCTAAGAAACAATATTTCAAGTCTGTGTTGCAGAGTTATTTGCATACCTGTCTGTAGTATTGACGAGAGATAATTTTCAGTGCATTGAAACTGAAAGTTTGTAGATTGAGCGAAGGTTGCTGTGAGCTCAATGACTTTTGCTGATGTGAGCTGATAGAATTTTGCTGCTCTGAGCTGATAGAAAAGTTTACGTTGAGTGACAGAAAAGAGCTGTGCTGTGAGACAGTTCTTTTAAGTTATCAAGAGAGGTTGAGAGTGTTCGTAAAAATTCCGAGTTTTCCCAAGTTAGAAAGAAAAGGAGTGAGAGAAGTGAGATAAATTTATGAAAGAAAAGTTTAGAGTTGTGATCACAGAAAGAGAAAAAGAGAGAGAACTGAGTTGCAAATGACGAAGACTAAGAAGCGCCTGTGGTTTGGCCTAACCACGCCTTTTTTTGGGAGGAAAAAAATTACCGATTTTTATCTAGCTAAATTAATTGGATTGGGGAATTTTTTTTTTCGGACCGATCTGTTGGTTGGCTGCCAACTTAGTTTTTGTTAGTTTATTACTATTTGAGTCATGGTGAATGGCCTGTTTTTCCTTATTTTTCAATTACTGATTGAGGGCTTTTTGTGGTTCCACTAAGGTAGCAGGTGGAAAGATATTTTTTATGCTTTGTTAGCTCAGAGAAAGAGCTTTGTTAGTTTTCTCATTGAAAGTCTTTGTATTAGGCAGGCGAGTGGTGAAAAACTGTTCGAATTAAACCTCTTCGTTTAGGGGAAATACGTTTTTGTTTATTACGGGACTACTATTTATAGAGTATTCTATGTATTATGCTAAATTGTGTTCGGCTAACTAAAGCGGGAGATGAATCTTTGTATTGGTGTATGTGCGTACTAGAAGTGCATCTATCGTGAAGCCAAAATGTTTGACTGTGTCATAAACAATCTGTACATTTTGTCGGTTGTTTCTTAAGCGGTCACTTCTAGTGGTGTAGTTTTTCGGGCTGGTATTGGGTAGTCTAGACTGGTTGAAAGACGGTTGGGAGAGGGTTAATCTATATTTGATGGTTATTGGAGCTGTGTAGATTAAACGAGACGGATTTTGTCAGTTAGTCGTATTGTGATAGTCGGTTTTTGAGGTTGAAGTTGTAATAACGACTTGAAAGAATTTTTTCTCCATTTGTTCTGGAACTAATAGTTCTTTTGTGTAATGCGAAACAATATTACACCGATGACAAGGTTTTGTTTACCTGAAAAGTTCTCTAGTTTATATGTTACCATGGGGGGCTGTAAAATGTTTTACAAGGCCCAATTTACTGTGGCTGTATCTTTTTTGAGATTCAAACTTGTGGTGCTTTATTTACAATTAGAACAAGTGTTAACTTTGAATGATTGAGCTCTTCCAAAACTGCAATTTACGATGATTTACTGGGAGAAGAATGGCAATGGGAAGTTTGTGAAGGATTACAGTTTCCAAAACCATCTGTGCGGGAAGATAGATTAAACAAGATAGAGTTTTTGAGTTTAATGCCGAGAACAAGTGCATATGGGGAAAGACCCATATTTGATCTAAATTGTGAGTTAAAAGCAAGAAGAAAGGTTTTCACTTTCTGTGACACCGTGCCATATAGTGTATCCAAAACTGTGCAAAAAATGTGTTAAGTTGTCTGTTGCTGTTTCCTACTGGTCCGTGTGACCAGGGTATAAATGGTGTAGGTGGTTTATATTGTATTTTGTATATACGACAAAAATGTGTGAAGTCGCCGTTAATGTATTCATTTCCACAATCCGAGACCTAAAAATTAGGCATACCAAATTTAACTTACCGATGATCAGAAAATTCTCTTAATGCATTGGCTGCATCACTTTTGGGTGCAGGATGGAGTACATCGTAGTGTGTGAAAGTATCTACTACAACGTATATAGAAGAATTTCCCTCTTAAGATGGAGGGATGGGTCCTTTTGTATCGAATGAATTTCGACGGTTGAAGTATGGTGAAATTTCTAAAATGGCTGCTGGGGAGCCAGAAAGAGGTTTTGGCATGGATTTGCTCGTTTGGCAATTGAGGCAATCTTGCATAGGGATTGCAATCCATGTTCCAATGTTCAGAAAACTGTAAATTTATGTTATTGTAGCGTGTGTTGTCGCCTGAGATATCGTGTTAACGTGCTTTTTAAAAAATTTTAGAAGTAGAGGTAAGGGTAAACGGATTTTTGGTGTTTGTTTTTGTTGTATGCAATGTAATATTTGGTAACATTTGGTTCGATTCGTTTATGCTTAGATCTTCGAAACGGCGATAACAGTGTAATAGTCCTTTGTTTGCTCTGATTGGTAAAATGGGATTAACAGGTGGGTTTTTATTTTGTCTTCAAAAGAAATAAATTGCCGCAAAACAGTGTGTTGTCGTTGGTTATCTAATCAAATTGTTGTCGGTAATTTTTTTTATCATTGAAATAATTATAGACTTCAGATGATTTAGGTATGAAGTAATCCGTGGAGGGAAATGGGAGTTTTATACTATTTAAAGATTCTGCGTATTTCGCGTTTTGTAAGTCAGATTTGAAGTGAATTGTTCTGTTTTATTTGTGTTTAATGAATGTCTGAGTGTTGTACTTTTGGATATGGTTTCAAAGAATTATGTTTGTGTTTTGTCTGTTTTTTCGTTGACTATTTACGGTGCTCTAAAGGTTATACTTTTGGTTTGTTTGAGACATGGAGATAAACACTATCTTCTAGTTGTACTTTGAAATAGTTGTCTTTTATTTGTAGATAGATCGGAAGGTGTGTTGATTCTACATTGGGGTCGGTAGTTGCTCTGTAATGTTTTTCTTTGACACAGAATAATGACACTGTATTGGTTGTGTTTGTTGATTGTGCGTCATAAATAATTTCATTGAATCAAAAAATTCTACTGTTCACAGGACATGTTCGTCCTGTGTTGTCGTCGTTAGTGAACGGCTTAAAAAATCTGGAACTGAAAGGTTTTTCCTTCCGTCCAAATTATCTGTAAGTTTGGAACTTTCATCAGAACGAGAATAAATTTAGAAATTATGTTATTTGCTTGTTCTTTTCTCCGAACAAAAAGTATAGGTTTTTGACCTGTGTATAAACCAATTAGAGACATTGCATAAAACATAAAAGGGGTTTTCTAAGTTAGGAATAGCAAGATATAGTGTACCATCTGTGAGCAAGATGTAGTGTCTCATCTGTGAGCTCCTTTTTTTAGCTCGAAAGGTCGTGGTATTATCTTTAAGTTATTTATGTATCTTGAGGTAAATGTGAGGAAGCCAACATAGTTTTGTATTTCGTCCTTGTTTTCTTAAGTTGGTTGTAATTTTAGAAATCTGGTGTCTTAGAAACTTCATTTATTCAAGAAAGCAGATGGTTTTATCTAGAGCGGCTTCAAGGATTTCTGTTTTTAGGTTTTTGTCAAATTTATCAAAAATTTGCAACATTTTGTCTGGCGTAGTGTCTTGTATGAAGACATCGTCAAGATACGTCATTTTTTTCGACGAGTTAGTTGTTTGAATATGCTGCTCATAAAAGATGAGAATGCGGCCGGACCGATGGAAATACCGTAGAACAATTGTTTCAAAAAGTATTGCTGGCCTGCGATAGCAAAGTTAGTTAACCGCTGTGAGAGCTTATCTTTTGGCATTTGGTTATATGAGCAGTTCATGTCGGTTTTTGAGACAAACTTTTCCTTTATCCGTGTGATAACAATTTGTATTAGCTCTATTGGCCAACTACATTTAGTTTCGTCAATCATCGAGTTCAGTTGACGGGCATCTAATACAAATTTGAGTGAGTCTCTCTTTTTAAGTATAATTGCGGGATTAATAAATGTAATCTCTGTAGCTAAAGAATCTGTGTTGACAGGTGCAATTATATGAGCGATGTCCGGATATCGAGTAAATGTTGTACTCGTTCCTGTAATTGTTAGGGTATTCAAGTAGCGAATTGTATTTTAAATACTGCTGTACTTTTCAGAGGTAGGCTTACTTCAAACTTGATTTTACCTACATCACATTTAGAGGCGACATATCAGTTTTTGTAGTGAATAAAGAATTGTGCTACCTGTTCTAACTGTTTTTGGTTCTAATTTCTTGTCTTCAAAATAAAACATCTTGAGGAAAGTTTTCTCTGTGTCTGTGAACAGAGAAGTTCCGAATGTTATTCAAAAAACTTTTACAGTGCTTTATATTCGCATTGTTGTTGTTTTTCCAAATTTGAACAAAATAGCTTTTGCAAGTGCTTCGGATGTACCGTGTGTGAGGTAATTTGCTGCGTAGGCATCCATGAAATCTGTAGTTTCATTGATGCGATATTTTGTTTTTTGAAGGTCTGCTAGGCGAACACTTTGCTGTGTATATCAAATACGTCCTTTATCAAGTGTTAGTGGGTGTATTAAAGGGTTGGTTTCGGAAGGCAATTTGTTTGAAAACTTGAAAAGAACTTTGTTTTTGGCTAAAAAGATTAAATAAACATATTATACTAAGACTATTATTATCCATAATAGAAAAGAATATTTTTTATATAGTGGTATGAACGAAAAGTCAGATTAATAACTTGTGTTTCCATTTGTGTATCTGATTTTACATTCGTATACAGTGAGTGAATAAGTTAAAATACGGTATTCGAATGGTTGAAAATATAATATATTATCCCCAATAACTGGAAATAATTGTGAATAATATGGTGGTGGTTTTGTGAATGAAAAGAGAATTTTAAGAAATATTTTCGTAATTATGTTTTATCTCTAATGTGTGAGATGAACGTTTAATAGATTCTACATATTTCTCAAGGAATGTTATTGTTGGTGTTCGATAAGTTAAAAATTAACGTAAAAAATGTGTTGTAAGGTATTCTATGTTCTGTTGCATCTGGATAAAGATTAAGTTTTACAGTTCCGTGTGATTGTAGTTTAGTATTATTTGATGCCGAAAAGACAAATTTTGATGGTTTTAGATTACACTTTTTATATTCCTTAATTTCGTTCTAAGTGTCATTATATCTTACGTTTAAGTGTCAATTAAACTATTTATTTCGAGGTGTGGTACTGAGATTGTTCTTGTGTGATAGAGTGTTTGATATAGAACTATTACTTTTATAAGATGAGGAAAAGATGTGTTCTTCTGCGAGAAGCTAACACTCTTCCTGACATCAAAGACATTCGTTTTGTGAATCTTGGTTGTGCTCCAGCAGTAAATCGTTAAATTGCTGTTCCAGAACTTGTTCTTTTGAAACATTTTGCGTTTCTGTTTGTTGGTTGTTAGACGTTTTGTCGTCTGTTTGTTCTCGGGCTAAAAGTGAGTTAATACAATTAGGCAGATTTTTAAGATAAAAACGTGAGAATGGTTGTCGTGGGTGATTTTCATCTCTATTGTAATTAGGTGACTGTGTTCGAGAGTTACTAGGGTAATTATTGTTATTATAGTTTGTTTTATTATTTTGAAAATTTTGAAGCCTGGGGTATGGATAATCCAATCTACTTGGTTGTTTTAAATTACTATATCCATAATATGGTTTAAAACTTGAACTTGAAGTCCTATTAGGGCTTCTAAGTCTAGAAGTGTCTCGATTTTCTCTGCTACTGCTTCGCGAGTTGCAACGGAAATATAATGTATTACCAGTCATGTTACTTGATGTAACTTGTTTATTTGGAAAGTTTCGGTTACCTTTCATGGCTTTATCAAACGTTTGTTTTTGAAAATTGGGTTTCGCAAGTAATTATATGTATCGTTTTTGAGGGCAAATGGAATAGCTTTGTACTGATTATAAACGTTTCTTACAAAATTTAAGAAATAGTGGTTTTCCTTTTAATTTCGGAATATTTAAGTACTTGTATTGTTGTACGTTGATCCCATAAGCCATAACCTTTTCCAGAAAGGGTACCATTTCTACTGTGAAATTGTCTATTTCCATAGATAAACTCTTTATAGACGAAGAAAGAAGGGAATTTGTGTTGATTTTGTGTCTGTCAATGTGCATTCGCGTGACATCTATCTAATGTATTTTTTCAACTAAATGTTCAAATGGAAACTGTGGTTCCAATGCCATTGACGTAAGGTTAGTAATCGTTTCGAGAGTTATTCTGGCTGATTGTGGATCTAATGCTCTAACAAGTGCATCATCTCTTTGTGAAATTCTCACAACTAAAGCGTTGTTAAGTTAGATTTTTCTAGCCATTTGTTGGATTCGAAGAACTAGAATTTCTATTTGTTCTTTTGAAGTACGTGCTATGCTTTCTAAAGGTAACTTGAAGTAATTTCACTTGTGTTAGCTAATGTTGATTATCACAATTTTCTAAAACTCTCTGCAAAAAACTTGCCAGTTCTTTTTTAATTTCTAGTGAAAAATGTGAGTACCACTGTTTTGCAGGGCCTAGTATAGTTGTTTGTATCAGGGCGATTTGTTTAAACTTCATGATACGGTGAGTCAACTTGTTCTGGCCCGGTTGTCATTACCACGTTTGCTGTAATAGTATTTAGAAAAATCTTCTGTAGTGTATGTTGGATCAGTATCATCAAACGGTCTTGAAGAATGTTGCATTGGTACCGAGGCTCCTAATTATGGGTATATCAATTGTCCATTTCTTCTAACAACCGGGGAAGTTGTTTGTGTTGACGCAGGTTGGGTATTTAAATTAAAAGATGTTGGAGCGTTGTTGTTTGTTTAATGGTTTGTAAATTATGTTGTCTAACAAAATTTATTAACTGTTTGCAGATCAAATGAATTTTCTGATTATTTGTCGATGCTGGCTGATCAAAGGTAGTCAAAATGACAGGTTCAGTGTTAAAATGAACCAAGTTTTGTCTTTGTAAGCGTGGTAAAGATGTGTTTTCATTAGGTCAAAGTAGCAGAATTGTGTTTATTGGGTCCGAACTGTGTGTTTATTCAGTCAAATTAACGGTCTGTCGATTTCTCTGATATTTGTAAAAATTTGTTTTATTATTTGTATTATTAGTGGAATTCTTATTATTGTTATTGTTTCTTTTGTTATTATCTAGATCTATTAGTGATTGAGTAAGTACTGTATGTGATGAAAAATTATTCTATCCATCACCTCGTAAAGTTGAAATAAAATCAGTTTCTTCGGTTTCGTTTAAATTTGAGTCCATCGGTTGTGAAGGTAGTATTGTGTCCATACTTCGGTGAATTGATGACGCATAGAGAGACGTAATTATGTTTTATCTGGTATTAGTGAATGTAAACGGTTGAATTTTCAGGTTATTATTATGCAATTGAATTTGACTTTGATTAATTTAAATTTTTGTATAATTTCAGATGGTACTTCTGTAACGGTGCACGAGTCTCTTCTGTTATCTATGAATGTGCCAGAATATAAGTTTTCATAAGGTGAGTGAAGCCTTCAATTTCTTGTCTAGCAATTTTTTGAACGTTCTTTTGTGATTGCATAGCGGCAGTATAAATTGACGATGCCAAGCGTCTTAAAAATTCGAAGACGATCTTTTAAATGCACCAGCTCTTGATAGTGGAATGACTAAAGTGTTATATATTAATGAGGTATATACATCAGTGAGAGGGTCACAGATAAAAAATGTGCCTTTTGTGAGTTGAGTTCTGTAGATCTCAAAAAAGTTTGATAGAAATCTATTCGAGAGACTTGTGAATCCTTTTCAGGCAGAGTGAGGTGAGGCTGTTTGCCGACACTGAATTAATGGCGTTTAAGTTGTTGTGCTGTATATAAGTAGAAGTACTGTATGTTGTACTTCAAAAGGTTTAATATCACTTAAAAGGCTGTGGTTATGTTCTGTAGGAACAGCTAATCGTTATGCATTGGATTGTGTATCCGATTGTGATGATGTTTGGCCAGTGTGACGGATCATTTTATTTAGAACAAAGTGTTATTTTTTCAGTTCGTTGAATTTATGAATTTTAGTTGAGATTGTGTTTCCTTTTTTCTCTTTGTTTTTCTTGTATAATTGTGTAGAAAGATGTAAAAACTAGCTCAAAGTTTCCCTTTAAGAGAAAGGCTTGTGTTTTATGTGAGCAGTTTTTACGGTGAGAGTTTGTTAAGCTACTGGTCGCACAAATTAAGGCAGACCCTAGGTAGGCTCTTTTTATAGCCTTACAGAAAAAAGTGTTAGGGCTTATTTCAGCGCGCGAAGTAGGCTAACCTAGGCTTACCCAGTGGGTCACAGGCGAAAAATTTTGCTTTTTGTGAGTTGAGATTTGTAGATCTCAAATAAATATGATAGAAATCTGTTCGAGAGACTTGTGAATCCTTGTCAGGCAGTGTGAGGAGAGACTGTTGCTCGACACTGAAATTAGGACGTTTAAATTGTTGTTCTGTATATAATTACGTGTACTGTATGTTGTACTTCAAAAGGTTTAATATCATGTAAAAGGCGTTTGTTTTGTTGTGTAAGAACAAGCAATTGTAATTCATCGGGCTGTGTATCCGATTGTGATGATGTTTGGCCAGCGTGACGGCTCATTTTATTTAGAATAAAGTGTTATTATTTCAGTTCGTTGTTTTTATGAATTTTTGTTGGGATTGGGTTTCCCTTTTTCTCCAAGTTTTTTTTGTATATTTGGGTAGAAAGATATAAAGGCTAGCTCAAAGTATCTCTTTAAGAAAAAGGGCTGTGTTTCATGTGAGCGTTTTTTTCGGTTAGAATTTTTTAACCCACTGGTTGCACCAGTTAAGGTAGACCATCGGTTGGCTCCTTTTACAGCCTTAAGGAATAAAGAGTTAGGGATTATTTCTGGGCGCGAAGTAGGCTTACCTAGTTCTCTCACACTAATCGACTCTAAAACACACAGAGGATAAACTTCAAGTATAATGGTTGTTATGAGGATTAACACCGCAGTCAGAGGTATACACGTCGTGCAACTACTCTATTACACTGATTTCAGTTAGTGTGGTTAGCGCTATTTAAAAGAGAATAGGGTCTTCCCCGTCTCTGATTGGTTGGCGGTGTACATCCAGTATTTCTACTGCTACAATCGCCATTAATCAAAAGAATAGCGTTTGAAGCATAAACATTTGCATTACAAAATGAGACTGCACATCTTTTTGAAGCTCTATCTGTTCTTTTACTGTTTTTTGCGTCCTAAAAGAAGAGCAGTTATTTTCTCAAAATTGTTTACCATCATTTTATTTCAAAAAAAATCAGTTTCGATCCAACTCTGACGCCCTCATAGTGACTTTTGTCGTGCGTTTAATTTGTACGCATCTAACTCCCTAAGCTAAGTAACTTTTAACATGAGCTTGAACCTCGATTTTGTTTGTTTGTTTTTCCTTTTCAAATGCTTTTTGGGTCTTTATTGACATATCTTATTGTTTTACTTATTGTCATATAAGTTCGTTCAATACATATATGGTCTGGGACAACATTTCGAGTGCACATTATCCTGGACAATGGTCTGGAACTCGTCTGGACAATGGTCTGATACTTGTCTGATCAGAGGTTATTACGATCTGGAACTCGTCTGATCAGAGGTCACACTTGTCTGGGACGGTCTGATCAGAGGCAGATTCGAGCGCGATCTCAACCTGGGTGCTCCTCTTGAAATTATATTCTTTTCTTATGGTATTATTATGTACAACTATGGAGAAATATGAGGTATAAGATGTCCGGAGACCCTAGGGGGTGGGGGTTGGGGACCACAATGTGAAAGATGGTAATTTCTGGTTTTAATTTCGCGATTAGCCAACTCTCTTTTCTTACTAATCACAGAAAACTCTGGTTTTTGTCCAGTTGGTATCATCGCCATTGAACAAAGCTCAACTGTTTTTATTTAGTGTCCTTGCATCTGCTATAAAAATGTAGCAATCATAGTCTCAACTTTGATACAGTTTCAACCGCAGATTGATACCCGGGTCGAGCGTCACCGTCATTCAATGGAAAAATATGCAAAAGCCGTGAATGCGGAAAACTTTGTAAGATAAGCGGTGAATGCGGTGAAATCAGATAAATCAGGCGGTGAATGCGGTGGAAAAAAATTATCACCTGGTAGCTGTGAAATTACATAATTTCAACGCTTAAAAAGTGTCCAAATAATGTGAGATAAGCGATGAATGCCCTGAAATTACAATTTCAGATAAAGATTTTGTAGTATAATTTTATTCAATTTTTTTCGGATGTCTTCATCTTCTTCAACTTCAACAACCTCCACATCATCAACCAGCTCCACATCTGAACCAGCGACAGTCAACAAGCCAACTACCACCACCACTTTCTCCTGGATTTATTTGGATCTTCAGGCAGACACTCATTGGAACATTATTACATATATATAGATCTAAAAACATAGAAATCGCTAAAGTTCGGCCAAAATGTTTCGGTATTAATTTAGTGCTCACCCAGGTTGAGGTCCCAGACGGAAAGTGCCTATGTCCAGACCGTCCCAGACGGAAAGTGCCTATGTCCAGACTTTCGTGCGTTCACCAGACTTTCGTGCGTTCATGTCCAGACTTTCGTGCGTTCATGTCCAGACTTTCGTGCGTTCACCAGACTTTCGTGCGTTCATGTCCAGACTTTCGTGCGTTCACCAGACTTTCGTGCGTTCATGTCCAGACTTTCGTGCGTTCATGTCCAGACTTTCGTGCGTTCGACAGACTTTCGTGCGTTCACCAGACTTTCGTGCGTTCACCAGACTTTCGTGCGTTTATGTCCAGACTTTCGTGCGTTCACCAGACTTTCGTGCGTTCATGTCCAGACTTTCGTGCGTTCATGTCCAGACTTTCGTACGTTCGACAGACTTTCGTGCGTTCACCAGACTTTCGTGCGTTCACCAGACTTTCGTGCGTTTATGTCCAGACTTTCGTGCGTTCATCAGACCTTCGTGCGTTCACCAGACTTTCGTGCGTTCATGTCCAGACTTTTGGAACTAGGTAAACACTTGTCCAAATTAGTTCGGTCAGTCCGGATTCTTAATTTTATCACGAATTGTGGCTAAAGTGGAGCATACCCATCAAAAACGAGCATAATTGGTCTAAAATTGACAATTTCGTGTCCAAAACAATGTTCGCTGATCGAAAAAGTTAAGCCTCATCGAGCGCGGATACTTTTTAGGAAGTAATTGAAAACTTGTCCAAAATGCTGCGCTCAGTCTATTTTTTTATTTCATCCCCAATTTTGGCTAAATTGGAGCCTGCACACCAAATATGAGCACAATTGGACTAAAATTGACGATTTGGTCACCAAAACAATGTTCGGTGATAGAAAAAGTTCAGATACTTTTTTGGAAATAGGTAAAAACTTGTCAAAATTAGTTCGGTCAGTCCAAATTTTTAATTTTATCACAAAATGTGGCTAAAGTGGAGCATACCCAAAGAGCACTGGAAAACTTTGCAAGCGCTAAAATAGTGTTTATAAGGACTGAAGATGTGCCAAAATTACAGGCACAATTATCGGTGCTTTCTCAGAAAAATTTTCAGCATCTATCAGAAGGTTTTCCAGCTCTCTTAAATCTGTATTAAGCATGCTTAAGGTCACAAGTATATTCTGCTTTATTGGAACTTCAAGATAAATTGTGAAAGCGTCAAAGAGCAAATAGAGCGAGCAAACATAAAACATTGATTTTTGGTGCACACTTTTTCAAAAACTTTTTCAGCGAGAATCAATCTGCAGTTTACAGGCAATCTAAATACGCCTCTATGTAAAAAGCTTCAAATTTCGTGCTCAATTCCGTGCACATTAGTTATTCCTTTATTAATCATGCAGCCTATTTGAATATTCCGTGATGGATTTCTTCTGCTATGATTGTTTTTTTTCCAGTGGATCTAGAAACTAATTATTTGAATATATTATCTCAAAAGTCTATATATGCATTCTAGTATTTAAAAGTATTTTTTAGAGTTTTTAGAGTGGGCATTCTAGAGTTTTATAATTAGAAAAATTTCTCAAAATATGTAATGCTCTCAAAAATTACTACAATTTTTTTAAGAAATAATTTTTTATCAAATGGAATCACAGAAAAGCATAATGTTTGTTTGAATATTTTTGACCAGATACCTGCGCGTCTTGTCAGATATATTGACACTTGTTTCACAAATTTGCTATAATTTAATTAGCATTTAACATGCAATTGAAGACGACAACAAAGACATTAAAATTGGAAGAAAATTTTTTTTTCTCAAACAATTTTGGCACGCAACTATTCACATATGCGATTTTAACGTACGACATAAAGATCCGAAAACTTAACGACCAAGAAGAACGAGAATTTTCCCCTTCCAGATATGTTTTAGTATGGATTCAGAACACGGAAAAATATCAGAAAACGCAAACAGAACAGCTGTACTATCAATGGCGCAGGAACATAAAACATAAACTGTTTGTCAGGTACAGGCATCTTGCTTGTTGAGCAGAGATGAGCAGCAAAACACTAAAAATGTGACGAAAAACTAAGAATATTATCACATTTGATTAAGTTCTTTGGCTTAAGTCTTGTATACCAAGACAAATATTAAACAATATTTTCATTTCTGAGATTCGCAATAACTATAGCTAAAAAATACTTTAAATACATCGCAGTTCGCCTCATGTGCAAACAGTTTTGGTCAAAAACGGGAAATCGCTTACTACAAATAGTATCGGAAGGAAAGGTCAGCCACTCCTGACCTCTTCAATAAAATCAACACTAATAATGAAATGAAGTTCTGATTTTTAGAATTGAAAGAGTTTGGAGGACGGAAAATATAAAGAAACTAAATTCAATTACACTCGCGGCAACATTGGGAAGCGCATATGAACTCAAATTAAATATATGACAAACGCATTGAATCTGAGTTTGAGTTTTTTCTTCAATGAACTTATTTTAGTGACCCACCAGAGCCCTTGATAATCGTACGAATACGCGAGCGAAGGCTACTGCTGGTCTTTGGACAGGTCCTGTAGCTGTCTGGATGTCGAAGCTACTTGCTATTCCGTCTGCACCTCTGTGTACTTTCAGGATCTTCCTAAGAGGATAGGTTCTTCGAGTTGTGAATTCCTGGAGCACTCACACAGTTTCACCCTCATTCAGCTCGTCATTTGATTTTTGTCACTTCGTTCATTTGTTGACTTCAAGAACACATTCTTTTCGCAACCTGCTCCAGCAGTGGTCAAGTAGTGTTTGAGTTAATTGAAGTCATCGCGGAGAACCGCTGTTTGTTGTTCAGGCGAGGTTTCAAACACAAGTGCGCTCTGCGAAGAAAGAGTTTGTAAGGAGTAAGTGGCGCCCGATCTGAAATGATGCAACCTACATGATTTAAAAGCGTGGAGTTCAAAATTGCATGGGCTTCTATCTTTACTGCCTGGAAATTTGAGAGTGTTTGTTTCCAGCTGTCCAGCACTATTAGTTGCCCCCATTTTGCGGTCTGTATTAGCCTCCCTCAGACTCCTCCTAGTGCGACGGGTGGGTAAAAATTCTGATTGCAATGTTGAGCCATTTGCAGTCTGATGTCTGGTAATTTTTCTGGTATAATACTTTCCTTGCTTGGATGGCTCCAATGATGTTTTTGCCTCTCAAAATGAGGTCAGGGCATTCACGTTGGGATAAAAATCTGCATATGGCCACAGGTAGACAGTTTGATGAAAATTTGTGCAGTCCCTCCATGTCAGATTTCTTCCATGACCGAGTGCCTGGTCTCTTGTTCTCAATGTTTGAAAGTGCAAACATGAACGTACCGGTTTTGAAGAAATTATACTGCTTGTTTGCTTTGTAAAATCTTTTTTATCTATCTTTGGTCTCACGTTTTCTCCATCATCTTCAAAGTAATCAGCATTTGCCCAGACTTTTCAGTACTTCTGGCAACCATATCACCAGGGAAGTCTGTTGCAGGTGAGCCATTAAATGTTCCACGCCCTGATATTGACTGTAATGATGTGCTTTTGTAATCAGCAGCTTTGCAATATTGCCCCTGTTTTGAAGAATGAGGGTATGCTTTACGCTGTAGATTAGTGGTACCATGTTGAGCACTCATCCTAAACTCCAGAGTCCGTCGTTATATAGAACGGTAGTGAGGGACAACAACTTGTCTCCTTTCTCAAGATTGATTGTTTTCAACAGTGGGGAAGTTGTTCCCTCGAAAAGCTCTTTTTGGGACATTGTCATAAGGTAGGTTGCTGCCCTGATCCCATCTGATGCAAAAAATTGGAGGTCTCAGGAGGAAGTCTCAGGTAATGTTGGAGGTCCAGGTAATTCTCTTTGTCTGATCGTTCGGAGTTTTGCCATGAACCGTTTTTTTTGCCTGGAAAACCACGCTTGTAGAGTTGATGAGTTCATTTCATGTGGAAAATCTTTCAATCTCAAGGACAGACGTCAGTAGTTGAACCGCTTGTGTTGCGCATATGTGGTGATCGCTTTCTGGTGAAAATATTTCACAAATCTTGATGTGTGCTCGGAACCAACAATTCAACAACAAGTGTGTTCAAGCAACAATTTTTGGAATGTCTCATGGGGTCTCATATGCCGTAGTCAGCGTGATTTGTCTTTACAGGGATGCGTCCCGATCTGACTTTTCTTGAATTTTGGTAAATCTTTTGGCATTGTACATTTTCTGTACCTGTTTGGGTTGAATCCATCTAACTGTAGCACTGAAGTCTGTCCAAAAATGCTTTGAACTGCTGGTTGTCGTCATCTCGCTCTCAGGGAACCCAGCAGGCTCTGCTCCAAGTGCTGCTGCTTCCAATTCCTGTTTCGAAATATTCAGCTTTTTGATCGGTGCCACTATTGTTTTGCTGATCACATATCGTGACGTGAAAGAACTTGACGTGGCGTGGGTTGTCCTCACATACACTATGGCAGCAATTACACATATCGAAGCGACAGTGAACGCGTGAAGTAAATAAGTTTCGTTGATTTTACGAATTAGCCAAGTCGTATTTTGGATAAAAGATATGCTGTCAAGGTCCTCCATACACTCTTGCGACTCCTGTTGGCAGCATTTTGACACCGGTTGAGCCCATATTCTTCCCTTTGTAATTAGTTTTCGGAGAAGGCATCTAATTTTGATGGAAAACTGAATTCAGTTCAGCTGGGTCGAAAACAGACAATGCCATTGATAGCACTTCCTTCGCACAGGACAACAGCTTACTTCGTGTTAGCTATTGTCCTATGTAGAGAAGCACCGGTCAGGCGAACATCAGTTTGTGCATCGTAGAGTCCCACCCTGACTTTGAATGTTCAAATCTGCCTTGTCCTCTTATAGTAGGGGTTCTTAATGCGGTTGGTTTGTAGCTCAGGAGTTTTGTCAACCTAATTCCACTTTTCTGCAGAAAAGTTGTTATCTCTGCACTTCTGTGGGTCTCCTCTTCAGAAGGTTAAGTCTGCACAAAATCATCCAAGTAGAACTGCTGCTAGATGCTCCTGATCATGACCATTTGCACTCTTCTGCATGAGGTGGACCTCTGGCTCTCAATATGAGTCGATTGTAGTTCAAGATCTTTGCAGTGACATCTTCGGACCACAGTAAATGTAGATTGTCCAAGTCTTGTGATTGGATGCCAATCTGCATAAACAATGCTTCGATGTCCGCTGTGACGGCTACTGAGTAATGTCTAAAGCGGAAAAAAATGGAGATTTCAAAGTAGATCCCGCCCTGTCAGCAATGCATCACTAAGTGAGATTCTTTTAGATTTCGAAGACGCGCTTGTGACTCTGCGGACTTTCTGTGGCTTCTATTTGTTGATCGTTGATCTGACAAATGAATTAAAATGTGTTTAGCTGTGGTGTGCAGTCGTGATGTAGTTCTTATCCAAATCTTTTTTATTGGTTTTCTCCTCGTGCTCTCCCGTGTTTGTGTCCCTATCATGCCTCTGTTAAAAAGCTAGCCACTGGTTTTTGGACATAAAGAAGTTGTTGGGGAGTGTGACGTCCTTCTTCGTTATTATCTATTATCTGTCAGCAATGTGTTTTATGGCTCTTTATGAATCTTTTTCATCCAAAGACTGTCCCCTGGCAGATGACTGATTGACTTTCATTCTCTCAATTGTCCAGAAAAGCAATCTTCAACGTTTTGTTCTCTATTGATATGTTTGAAAAGTAATATGATTGTGTTGACTGATTGGCTGACACTTTTTGTGTGCAACTCTGGAGAAGTGGCCCCGCCAGTGTCCAACCAAGCAGAACTTTGGCTCCGTATGAGGTGCCATCTGGTTCACATGTAAACAGTCTTGAAACTGTTGCTGTGAAAGCATCTGCTCCAAAATTATTCCTATCCCGTTTTCCCTGATTGTTTGGACACTTCTGGAGATGAGGAGGTTCTCTGAAGATCTCATTCAAAATTTCATTTTAAAGTCTTGGCATGCGAAACTCCTCCATCGCTGCTGCGTACGCTTGGGTTTTCATCACAAAAATACTGAAATACAAATCTCCTATGAAAATCAAGACACCTATTTTTTAACTGAGTGTTCACTATGAAGTGAAGCGAATTGTAGGGTGTTTTCAATGGATTGTTGAAAACGAACTGCATCGACAAACTTCTCTGTTTTTGTGTGAGTTGTCACTGCCGCTGTCCAGCAATGCGTAGGTCTCAATGTAAATATATCTGAAAAGCGTTAATGGTATTGCTTGCAATTAAATCTGAAGTCTAATTCAAAGATTTTCTCGTTGGTTGCTGCTTTTATAGTCATTTTTTTGCGTAGTAGTTGCCTTCTGTTGGTCTACATTTACTCTGCTGTCTATTGTTGGTGTTCTGTGTGTTCAACGGCTGATGTTGAAAACCATTTTTATTCCATGTGATCCAATGTGAAGTGCCGCTGCTGGATCCACCTTTTCTCTTCTGGTTTTCTCTGGGTTGGTTGTAGTTCCAATTGGTCTGTTGTCTTTGGTTTTTATTATTGAAGTTACGAATATATTTTGATGGGTTTTGTTTGTGGAGTTTCTTAAATTATTGTTTTGCGAGATTGGATTCCAGTTCCCAATTAGTTTTGCATTTGTCTCATTGAATATATAGTAATTCAATCTAATGCATCTGTCCACAAGGCACCTTGTTTTTGAATGGCAAAGCCTTCTCCGTGAGCTCCTAAGAAGTTAGGACAGAGTTTGAAAATCTTAACAGAGTCCTGTTGGTTATACACTGAGTTTTCCAGTTAAACGGGACATCAATCAGGAATGTGGTTTTGTGAGAAGAAATGACATGATACATCCGTTGGCCCCCCTTTTGAAATATTGTTCGCTCTGGATCTTTGGTTGCGTGGAGTGGAGGTGTTCTTGCACGCTTCTTCGTACGAATCAATCGAATCAACAAAGTTGGTGAAGTTGGGTGGCGACAAATCTTGGCTTCCTGTGTGCTGATTCTATTTAATTATCATGGTAGTGTTCCGTTTGTCTCTGGCCATAATCAAAGCTGTTGGGGAATACAGAAAAACCTCAAGGTTTTGCAGCGGGAAGGTTTGTACAAATCTACTAGAGAAAAGCGCAAAGCCCATGAAGGAGTTTGATTCATCTATACTGGACGTAGGCTATTTCTCGAATTGATTAATGTATGCAGCAACAACATGCTGCAATTTTCCAAATTTCTTGTTCAATTCAGCGATGGTTTCATGGCAGTAGTCTTCATTGTTGTAAATGATTGCTTTGATTAACCTGAACCAATGACGCCATTTGAGATGATGCAGCTGCTAGACTGTCAATTGAAACCATAGGCAAGCTGAATTTGTTTTGGAACATCAGTGCTTAATTTCAGTCTCGTGGAGAACTCAGAAAACGCAAAGATCCACGGCATGGGTTGTTGTTACGGCCATTGTTAAAGTTTTCATCAGGTCCGTAACAATTTTCCAGGTGGTCGTTGGTTGTTTTGGGGTCTGTTCTGTACCAATGTCTCATGGCCACGCCAGTCTTGTTACTGCTGTATTGAAAAAAAAACACGGTTGTTGGAATTGCTCTGCTCTGTTGTCCTCACTCTCATGTCGGCTCTGCCGTTGAACA
>NW_027450826.1:30000-35931 GCF_964194025.1 Convolutriloba macropyga
ATAGATAGATAGATAGATAGATAGATAGATAGATAGATAGATAGATAGATAGATAGATAGATAGATAGATAGATAGATAGATAGATAGATAGATAGATAGATAGATAGATAGATAGATAGATAGATAGATAGATAGATAGATAGATAGATAGATAGATAGATAGATAGATAGATAGATAGATAGATAGATAGATAGATAGATAGATAGATAGATAGATAGATAGATAGATAGATAGATAGATAGATAGATAGATAGATGATAGATAGATTAGATAGATAGATAGATAGATAGATAGATAGATAGATAGATAGATAGATAGATAGATAGATAGATAGATAGATAGATAGATAGATAGATAGATAGATAGATAGATAGATAGATAGATAGATAGATAGATAGATAGATAGATAGATAGATAGATAGATAGATAGATAGATAGATAGATAGATAGATAGATAGATAGATAGATAGATAGATAGATAGATAGATAGATAGATAGATAGATAGATAGATAGATAGATAGATAGATAGATAGATAGATAGATAGATAGATAGATAGATAGATAGATAGATAGATAGATAGATAGATAGATAGATAGATAGATAGATAGATAGATAGATAGATAGATAGATAGATAGATAGATAGATAGATAGATAGATAGATAGATAGATAGATAGATAGATAGATAGATAGATAGATAGATAGATAGATAGATAGATAGATAGATAGATAGATAGATAGATAGATAGATAGATAGATAGATAGATAGATAGATAGATAGATAGATAGATAGATAGATAGATAGATAGATAGATAGATAGATAGATAGATAGATAGATAGATAGATAGATAGATAGATAGATAGATAGATAGATAGATAGATAGATAGATAGATAGATAGATAGATAGATAGATAGATAGATAGATAGATAGATAGATAGATAGATAGATAGATAGATAGATAGATAGATAGATAGATAGATAGATAGATAGATAGATAGATAGATAGATAGATAGATAGATAGATAGATAGATAGATAGATAGATAGATAGATAGATAGATAGATAGATAGATAGATAGATAGATAGATAGATAGATAGATAGATAGATAGATAGATAGATAGATAGATAGATAGATAGATAGATAGATAGATAGATAGATAGATAGATAGATAGATAGATAGATAGATAGATAGATAGATAGATAGATAGATAGATAGATAGATAGATAGATAGATAGATAGATAGATAGATAGATATAGATAGATAGATAGATAGATAGATAGATAGATAGATAGATAGATAGATAGATAGATAGATAGATAGATAGATAGATAGATAGATAGATAGATAGATAGATAGATAGATAGAATAGATAGATAGATAGATAGATAGATAGATAGATAGATAGATAGATAGATAGATAGATAGATAGATAGATAGATAGAATAGATAGATAGATAGATAGATAGATAGATAGATAGATAGATAGATAGATAGATAGATAGATAGATAGATAGATAGATAGATAGATTAGATAGATAGATAGATAGATAGATAGATAGATAGATAGATAGATAGATAGATAGATAGATAGATAGATAGATAGATAGATAGATAGATAGATAGATAGATAGATAGATAGATAGATAGATAGATAGATAGATAGATAGATAGATAGATAGATAGATAGATAGATAGATAGATAGATAGATAGATAGATAGATAGATAGATAGATAGATAGATAGATAGATAGATAGATAGATAGATAGATAGATAGATAGATAGATAGATAGATAGATAGATAGATAGATAGATAGATAGATAGATAGAATAGATAGATAGATAGATAGATAGATAGATAGATAGATAGATAGATAGATAGATAGATAGATAGATAGATAGATAGATAGATAGATAGATAGATAGATAGATAGATAGATAGATAGATAGATAGATAGATAGATAGATAGATAGATAGATAGATAGATAGATAGATAGATAGATAGATAGATAGATAGATAGATAGATAGATAGATAGATAGATAGATAGATAGATAGATAGATAGATAGATAGATAGATAGATTAGATAGATAGATAGATAGATAGATAGATAGATAGATAGATAGATAGATAGATAGATAGATAGATAGATAGATAGATAGATAGATAGATAGATAGATAGATAGATAGATAGATAGATAGATAGATAGATAGATAGATAGATAGATAGATTAGATAGATAGATAGATAGATAGATAGATAGATAGATAGATAGATAGATAGATAGATAGATAGATAGATAGATAGATAGATAGATAGATAGATAGATAGATAGATAGATAGATAGATAGATAGATAGATAGATAGATAGATAGATAGATAGATAGATAGATAGATAGATAGATAGATAGATAGATAGATAGATAGATAGATAGATAGATAGATAGATAGATAGATAGATAGATAGATAGATAGATAGATAGATAGATAGATAGATAGATAGATAGATAGATAGATAGATAGATAGATAGATAGATAGATAGATAGATAGATAGATAGATAGATAGATAGATAGATAGATAGATAGATAGATAGATAGATAGATAGATAGATAGATAGATAGATAGATAGATAGATAGATAGATAGATAGATAGATAGATAGATAGATAGATAGATAGATAGATAGATAGATAGATAGATAGATAGATAGATAGATAGATAGATAGATAGATAGATAGATAGATAGATAGATAGATAGATAGATAGATAGATAGATAGATAGATAGATAGATAGATAGATAGATAGATAGATAGATAGATAGATAGATAGATAGATAGATAGATAGATAGATAGATAGATAGATAGATAGATAGATAGATAGATAGATAGATAGATAGATAGATAGATAGATAGATAGATAGATAGATAGATAGATAGATAGATAGATAGATAGATAGATAGATAGATAGATAGATAGATAGATAGATAGATAGATAGATAGATAGATAGATAGATAGATAGATAGATAGATAGATAGATAGATAGATAGATAGATAGATAGATAGATAGATAGATAGATAGATAGATAGATAGATAGATAGATAGATAGATAGATAGATAGATAGATAGATAGATAGATAGATAGATAGATAGATAGATAGATAGATAGATAGATATTAGATAGATAGATAGATAGATAGATAGATAGATAGATAGATAGATAGATAGATAGATAGATGATAGATAGATAGATAGATAGATAGATAGATAGATAGATAGATAGATTAGATAGATAGATAGATAGATAGATAGATAGATAGATAGATAGATAGATAGATAGATAGATAGATAGATAGATAGATAGATAGATAGATAGATAGATAGATAGATAGATAGATAGATAGATAGATAGATAGATAGATAGATAGATAGATAGATAGATAGATAGATAGATAGATAGATAGATAGATAGATAGATAGATAGATAGATAGATAGATAGATAGATAGATAGATAGATAGATAGATAGATAGATAGATAGATAGATAGATAGATAGATAGATAGATAGATAGATAGATAGATAGATAGATAGATAGATAGATAGATAGATAGATAGATAGATAGATAGATAGATAGATAGATAGATAGATAGATAGATAGATAGATAGATAGATAGATAGATAGATAGATAGATAGATAGATAGATAGATAGATAGATAGATAGATAGATAGATAGATAGATAGATAGATAGATAGATAGATAGATAGATAGATAGATAGATAGATAGATAGATAGATAGATAGATAGATAGATAGATAGATAGATAGATAGATAGATAGATAGATAGATAGATAGATAGATAGATAGATAGATAGATAGATAGATAGATAGATAGATAGATAGATAGATAGATAGATAGATAGATAGATAGATAGATAGATAGATAGATAGATAGATAGATAGATAGATAGATAGATAGATAGATAGATAGATAGATAGATAGATAGATAGATAGATAGATAGATAGATAGATAGATAGATAGATAGATAGATAGATAGATAGATAGATAGATAGATAGATAGATAGATAGATAGATAGATAGATAGATAGATAGATAGATAGATAGATAGATAGATAGATAGATAGATAGATAGATAGATAGATAGATAGATAGATAGATAGATAGATAGATAGATAGATAGATAGATAGATAGATAGATAGATAGATAGATAGATAGATAGATAGATAGATAGATAGATAGATAGATAGATAGATAGATAGATAGATAGATAGATAGATAGATAGATAGATAGATAGATAGATAGATAGATAGATAGATAGATAGATAGATAGATAGATAGATAGATAGATAGATAGATAGATAGATAGATAGATAGATAGATAGATAGATAGATAGATAGATAGATAGATAGATAGATAGATAGATAGATAGATAGATAGATAGATAGATAGATAGATAGATAGATAGATAGATAGATAGATAGATAGATAGATAGATAGATAGATAGATAGATAGATAGATAGATAGATAGATAGATAGATAGATAGATAGATAGATAGATAGATAGATAGATAGATAGATAGATAGATAGATAGATAGATAGATAGATAGATAGATAGATAGATAGATAGATAGATAGATAGATAGATAGATAGATAGATAGATAGATAGATAGATAGATAGATAGATAGATAGATAGATAGATAGATAGATAGATAGATAGATAGATAGATAGATAGATAGATAGATAGATAGATAGATAGATAGATAGATAGATAGATAGATAGATAGATAGATAGATAGATAGATAGATAGATAGATAGATAGATAGATAGATAGATAGATAGATAGATAGATAGATAGATAGATAGATAGATAGATAGATAGATAGATAGATAGATAGATAGATAGATAGATAGATAGATAGATAGATAGATAGATAGATAGATAGATAGATAGATAGATAGATAGATAGATAGATAGATAGATAGATAGATAGATAGATAGATAGATAGATAGATAGATAGATAGATAGATAGATAGATAGATAGATAGATAGATAGATAGATAGATAGATAGATAGATAGATAGATAGATAGATAGATAGATAGATAGATAGATAGATAGATAGATAGATAGATAGATAGATAGATAGATAGATAGATAGATAGATAGATAGATAGATAGATAGATAGATAGATAGATAGATAGATAGATAGATAGATAGATAGATAGATAGATAGATAGATAGATAGATAGATAGATAGATAGATAGATAGATAGATAGATAGATAGATAGATAGATAGATAGATAGATAGATAGATAGATAGATAGATAGATAGATAGATAGATAGATAGATAGATAGATAGATAGATAGATAGATAGATAGATAGATAGATAGATAGATAGATAGATAGATAGATAGATAGATAGATAGATAGATAGATAGATAGATAGATAGATAGATAGATAGATAGATAGATAGATAGATAGATAGATAGATAGATAGATAGATAGATAGATAGATAGATAGATAGATAGATAGATAGATAGATAGATAGATAGATAGATAGATAGATAGATAGATAGATAGATAGATAGATAGATAGATAGATAGATAGATAGATAGATAGATAGATAGATAGATAGATAGATAGATAGATAGATAGATAGATAGATAGATAGATAGATAGATAGATAGATAGATAGATAGATAGATAGATAGATAGATAGATAGATAGATAGATAGATAGATAGATAGATAGATAGATAGATAGATAGATAGATAGATAGATATATAGATAGATAGATAGATAGATAGATAGATAGATAGATAGATAGATAGAAGATAGATAGATAGATAGATAGATAGATAGATAGATAGATAGATAGA
>NW_027450827.1:0-3000 GCF_964194025.1 Convolutriloba macropyga
CATGTAAGCGAAAGCTTTGATGTCTCTTCTATCTTATTACAGGCATGCTCCACAAATTTACTACTACTGATTGGAATTGGTACTGCCTCAAGGGTACGGCTGAGAGTGGGGTGGCCGGTGCCTTTTCACATGGGCTGCTCTGAGACCAACTGGAGGAGACGGCACCGCCCAAGATAGAGTACCTCATGCATCTTCGAGGACATCCCAGCCCACTGATATCGCCCACGAACCCTTTCATGGCCGGAGTGCAGAGTCCCAGGTGACCTCGATATAGTTGCCCCAGGAGATAGCACTGGCGAGATGCGCCCAGAGAGAGACAGGCATGACAGCATCGGGAAGGGCTCATAGGGAAGTACAGACCCCTGCAGATCAAAGAACGCGGGCATAGTTCGGCATCACGATTGCGCAACCTGCCCCGGGGCACAGAAATCCCCCATAGCTACATGTTGGGAAACATACTGTTATGCTACGATCCATCTTGTGGGTCATGCCAGGGGCAGTGGTGGTGGTGGTGGTGGGGGCCGGGGGAGATCGCGGTTCACTGAGACAGAGCTTTGCGGCGTGACATGGCCAGGAGTGCAGTAGAGACAAGGGACAGGATCATAGGAGCACTACGGGGAAGCATGCAAAGGCTGGAAGTATTCTAATGACTGACGGAGCCAGGTAGCAACCCCCTAGAGGACAAGCATTACAACTCGTCAGCTGGCGGGAGAGGAAAGGGAGATGTTCAGCCACACGTTTGAGCTGGGCAGTGCAGCGGTCCAAGAGACTAAACGTAGACAAGGCATGTGGCACTCAGTCTCATAGCGGCAGGGCTGGTATGAGTCCGACACCATTGAAATGGGCAAAGCCGCATTCTCGACCAAAATGATACGACACGCCCACTACCGCAAAGCCAGTGAGTGGTCTGGCACTCAGTGCAGGAACGCGTACTTCAGCGTAGGCATGCAGTATGAGTTTCCAGAAAGGATTCGCCGTTTCCGTCCAACTGACGATAGGCATGTCTTCCATCAACGTCTTCGCACTTCCGCCGTGGAAGGGCCGTCGGAATGCGTCTGGCCTTCCCTCTCACTGCACGTCTGGTCAACATTGTGCAGTCAATTTTGCCTCAATCGAACGTACCCATACCCCAGCCATGCAACGCGGCTGCACCTGCCTTCATTCGGATATATAGTTGTGTGGACAGTGCATGGGGAGAGCTGAAGGGAAAGCCGGACAGGCATGAATACACAAATATAGACGGTGCAGTTACATGATGATCGAAGGTGGTGCCATGGAACACTACGCAGGTACAGCATTCTGCCAAACCTTAGCCCGGAAAAGGTCTTCGAGCCATGGCGGCAGGTGCATGCGACTGTGGCATGAATATTACAGACAATGCAGATGCTCTGATGAATGGTAGAGCAAGTAATGATGACAAGGCCGACAGGTAAATGACAGCCGGCAGGCACATGAACAGACAGACGGACAGGCTGACAGCAGGCTGCAGACCGCCTTGCAGGCAGGCAGAATGAGCAGGCAGGCAGACAGATAGAGAGATAGGCAGACCTGCACACAGACAGACAGACAGACAGACAGACAGACACAACAAACAAACAAACAAACACACACACACACACACACACACAGATAGAGATAGATAGATAGATAGATAGATAGATAGAGAGAGGCAGACATACAGACGCATACACAGAAAGTCAGATAGCTACCTCTGCATACGGTCACAGCCACATACACGTGAGTTACTTTCAGTGGTTTGACTGCAGTCTTTGACAGATCCATTCAATGTGAGTATGCATACGGAAATTGCACTTTCAGCAACCATGAATCACAGTTTGGAGGCGGAGCCCTTGGTCAAGTTGTGAATTCTACATCATCACTTCGGTTTGCTCAGCATACCCCCTCCTTTGGTGGGCTACCGCGGCCCGGCACAGACTGAGCCCCGTGTTGTGTGTGAATAGATGCATGCACACGAACACAAACAATATACTGCACATCACAGTTCCCCTCATAGCACCAACTTGCAGTACAGTTGTTGCATTCTCAGCTGGTGTGCGTGCAATTACGCCCAGTATAATGATATCCACACCAATAGCAACATGCTGATGGCCACATACGTCATGCAAACATGCAAACGGCACAGACTGCGTTGTTGGCTGTGGCCCCAGGCCTGTGCATGACACCTGTGAGTCATGAAGCAACTTCCTTACTCTTGACTGTGCTGCAGGATGCGCCAGGACGTAACTGCTGTACGTACAGCTGGCAAGAGAGGAGATCAAATGGCGGCTAGCGAATGAAATTCGGCGGTCAGCCCTATACACGACTCACGAGCTGGTCGCTGTCTCTGTACTGTGTCCACGTGGCCTCAGTAAATCAGTGAGCCAGCCGAGCGCACCCTCTAGGGTACCAGCCCAGGATGGGATACCCCACCTAGCGCTGGAAATTTCTCCCGGGGGTGGAATAAAACCACCCTAGCTCCAGGAAATATTTATGTGTACTCTTTATCCCTTAATAATTTTAATAACTGATAATAACGACGTACAACACCAAATTTTCATGAGGAAAAAAGCCTGGAGGGATTTTTAAATTTTTACTTGTCAAGATGCCCATTTACAATAATAATAATAAAACGATTGGTCAAATTGTGACGACGTGCGCGACAGTAGGTAGGGTAGGTAGGGTACCTACTAGGAGATAGACCGTACAGGTGACCTGTGATTGTTGAATCTTGTCGGCTTTCCCGGCCTGCGCAGTGCACCCATGGATCAATATCAGCCATCACTCATCAGTTATAGCGGTACTCGTAGTACTACCCTGGGTACCCTACGAAATAATTAACGGCGCGTATGAACCTGCCTAGTAGAGGAAGCAAGAATTCAGTTACAGCGGTACACTTTTAACGGTTTGCTTTATAACGTTGTTAACAATGAAGACTGGAATACTTTATAATAATATTGTTATGATAGCAATAATCAATTTCTGCGTGAGTCAAAAATGTAC
>NW_027450828.1:0-33953 GCF_964194025.1 Convolutriloba macropyga
GCTATATATTTAAGAAAGTTCGGGAATTAGGTAGGGATAAGAAAATTATTGCTTTTAAGAACATAATTAAGGCAATTACCTTGTAGATATTTACAGGTTTCCGCAGTGAGGTTTTCAGCAGATAGTTGGCTTGTTAAAGCGATCTTGGATGCGCGCTATCCAGTTACTACTTTTTGAAGTGATAATTGTATTTTTAACCTTAAATCTATTTGATATTAACTTAGAAAAAGAAATTTTTTTACAGATACAGACAGCGCTTGATACAGACAGCGAAAAAACGCTGCTGATCATTCTAGGCTCAAAACGACTCTCACTTGACGTATTCCAAACAATACTGGCAGAGAGCGAAGCCATCTTGAATTCAAGACCTCTCACAAATGTCGCTGATCTTCCCGATAACGAGATGCCTCTCACACCTAACCACTTCTTGATTAGTCGTCCATTCAAAACTCTGCCACCAGGAAAATTTGACAGCCAGACTCCAGCCAGCTTCAGGGCATGGCGAAATCTGCAACAGATGATGAACCACTTCTGGAAGCAACTTGTCAAAGAATACCTACCGACACTACTCAAGAGATCAAAATGGAATGAGAACAACCAGTCGCCACTTAAAGTTAATGATGTTGTCTGGATCCTGAAAGACATGACTCCTCGTGGAATTTGGCCTCTTGGGCGTGTGTTGGAGGTGTACCCTGGACGAGATAGACAACACCGTGTGGTGAAGGTAAAAACGGCTTACGGTACGTTCGTTCGCCCCGTTTCCGCACTCGCACGCGTTTTGGCTGATTAGCCACGGTTTTATAGTTTTTTTTCACGTAACGGTTTCTAGGCAACTTGGGTTACCCGCTCTTCGACGACATGTCCAAACGTGTTGCTGGCCCCTTGTTCTGCTTGGAGCTTGTTGTGAAACAATCAAGTCAAGCGCATGAAAACTTGACTCAAGTCCTTGAACAAGTTGAAAACGGTTACCCGCAAATATGTAATCATCAAAAAACTGTAACAAAAACATTTACTCAATAAAATCTTTTGACTAGAGAACTTGTTCCCATATATATATAGAACAAGTAATTGCAATTACTTGTTCTATATATATATATATGGGAACAAGTTCTCTAGTCAAAAGATTTTATTGAGTAAAGGTTTTTGTTACAGTTTTTTTGATGATTACATATTTGCGGGTAACCGTTTTCAACTTGTTCAAGGACTTGAGTCAAGTTTTCATGCGCTTGACTTGATTGTTTCACAACAAAGTGGTAATTGTATTTTAACCTTAAATCTATTTGATATTAACTTAGAAAAAAATTTTTTCAAGATGTTACTTTTCAGAGAGTTGTTATATAGTCTCAGAAGAAAAAAATTAACAATAAGATTTCAAGTTTTACAGAAAGAAAATTTTTATCAACTGAGTCTCCGGATTACTCTTTGCTGTTCTAGAGAAGATTTTTTTTATAGATCTGTATCTCGGGCTCTATTGGTCCTTCTTAAACATATACTGATCTATCAAGTGGTTTTTAATTCTTTTTCTGCACGTCTCTTGGTAGTTATGAGGGTTCTACTTCGTTTCACCCCTAATCATTTAACCCCCTATCATTTAACCCCGATAGGGGTGAATAAGCCGGACACCAAATGGTTTTCTCAGCAACCTCGAAAAACGAAAAACGAATTTTGCCAAGAGGAGTAAAAGAGATGTTTAGCATGCTTGAGCGCAGCACGAAAATGGGAAAAGAGACCGACGGGGCGCGAATGTCAAACGAGTGGGGCAAGATAGATCGGGAACCGCTTCTAGCAAAACAAAACCGCCGAGTATACGACGCGGGATACTGCAGGAAATAAGTTGAACGTGACGAGCCAGGTGATCGACGCACGTCATAATGTGAAAATTGAAACGCTTTTGCACGAAAAGGGAGTAGGATTCCGTACCGTAAGAGAAAAGCAGATAAGCAGGACGGACACGCCCTGCAAACAATGCTTGACAAGAGCAGAAATGAAACGAATCAAACAGGTATGCCGGGGTAATGAGAAAAAGCGAACGAGAAATGAGAGGGACGTAACAAAAAACGCCGAGTGAACGACGCGCGACAACGGAACACAAGACGGCAGAGGCATGGTTTAAGAAACGAATAAAATCAACCGAAGAGTTTCAAAAAACAAACAAACAACTATCTTTAACTAGTCAATTTGCTGAATTACAACCTAGAGAGATGCTGAAAACAGTAAATACCGGAGAAACAAGCGCGAAACAACGGGACGTGATAGCAGACAATTTAAATTTAATTACAGCATTTAAATTTAATTACACCACACAACCAATCACCAGTCTCTTAATATTTTTTATACAACAGCCTAGTTGTATATTGCAACAGAGCCAGTAAATCAGTGTAGCTAAAAAAAATAGAGAAACCAGCCGCTGCTCGTGAACAACTAAATCACATCCTAGAAGGAATCAGGACCAACACCAACCACCAGCATAATATTGTTACAATTATAATGCAACAAACGTAACGTGCTACATCGTTTGCGACAACATGATACATGATACTAAACTTATGCAAAAAACATTGTTAAATGTAATTTTTTCAAAAAAAGATAAGTAATCGAAAAATAGCCAAAAAAATAGCAAACAGAAAACAAAAAATGGAGATCAACCTAAAGTAGGAAACCAAACACAAACCAACCTACAGCCCGTGAGTCAACTGAATAACTCAAAATACACAGGGTTGAGAAACATTCAAGTGATTAAAAGTTTCAACGATATCAACCTCTTCAATCGCTCAACGGTTACGGAAAGTCTTCAGGGAGGTTTTGATTTCCGTTTTGGGCTAGCATGAGCGATTAAAGGTCCGAGCTTTTTTGCATACCTTAACACTAACAATCGAGTTTTCAACTCAAGCGTAGACGTCTGATCTAGTGCTCTATATACTCTAAGGAAACAAAAATTTTTTGGTGAACGTCTAGACACAAAATCTGTTAACATTTAGATGAAATGTTGAGTATTGCGCTTGCGTTGACTCTCGGACACATACAAAAGCTTCTTTACGCTGTTTGCGGCCTATGGTTATAATGGCTTATTATTATTATTTCTGCGCCATCATGTCATTAACCAGCCTAATTTTACCACCAAAAATAACCTGAAACTGATCAATTTTTTGTTACTTAAGGGTGTTGAGGTTGAAACAGACTTGTTTATTCAGAAATCTTTTTCTAATGATCTGCAAACGATTGAGGATTTTTTTTGGCATATTATAGTCAATTTGCAGCTAATATGGAAACTATCAGAGCATAATTAACTGAACATTTATTGCGACTCCGAAGCTTGCACGCTCAGATCAGCAATATGGAGTTTATTCTCACTTTTTTGCAAAAATTGAAAAAGTTGATTAAATTTAATTTTTTTCTTTATTTTGAACTTTGAAGTTTATAACTTTGAAATTTTGTGACAGCTGATCACCCAGTATGAATCTGCAGATTGGTTAACCTAATCTAAACCTGGAATTACTAAAAGACCGTCCTGGACCTATTTAAGGCATGAAATTACTGTCCACGACGGATTTTACTACGAACAGATTTTTCCGGACTTTTTGTGATGTCCTCAACTCTGACAGGTATTAAAATAACTGTTCGCAACTTTGACTGAACAAGGGAACGTGTCCTGGAATTCTGCGACAGAAAAAAAAGTGTCCTTAAACTATTGAGATTTTACGTGCCGATTGATTGCCAACTATTGCTGATAGGTAGTCAGCATGCATACTCATTCATCTTTTTGCGATTTAGATGAACCAGCAATATGTCAAAAAACTGCATCATTTTTTCAAAAACGATTGTTTATAAAATCGGAAGGGAAAACGTATATTGTCCCATTTTCATCATGGCTAATTTTAACAAGACCACTACAATTAAACGACCTAGTTTCATACAATCTGCTATTGTGGTAAGATAGTCCTAGCTGCAATAACTGATTTATCTTGAGCTTTGTCTTTTGGCAGTTTTCTAACTGTTTTTGAAGCGTGACTGCTCCAGTGCAATGCTGTTTAGTCCTGGACCGGTGCTTCTTCGGTATGTCCAGAAGCAGAAATACTTTATAACAAATTCCGAACTTGCTATTAAAAAGAACAGAATAATGAAAAAAACTTTGTTGTAATCAACCCATGCAAAGACCGTGCTCAACCCAAGATAACTATGAAAATACCCGTCTTGGCCCAGATTTCCTATAAAAATCTTTTAATCCACTCATGAAAAAAATGACAGGACTTGTGAAAAGAATTACTCTGTACTTTAACCAGGGCCCTCGGCCGTGTAATTTAATTCAATATTTACCTCCCCCCTTACCTGGAATTATTAGGTCTTTCCATAAATTCCAGGTCAAGACTAGAATAGGACACTTCACATACGCATTAAATGTATTTATATTATCACAATGTTAAGAATGTCACAATATTGTTCATCAGATTAGGATTGCATTAACAGCTAAATTTTGAATCCTTAGCATAGATCGCTTTTTACTGATAGCTCGGATAGATAGTCTGGTCCAAGGTTGTTCTTTAATCAGTGGATTTTTTCGAGCAATTCGAGGGAGCGCCAACACACAGTAGTAATCCGTGTTGAGGAATTTCGTTTTCCACTTGTCAGAAATCGTCGTTTTTTACTCGTTTTCATTAGACAAAAACGATCAAAGCCCTTACGTGGTAATCGTCGTTTTGTTCGTTATTTCGTCGTTATTTTTATGTAGGAAATGATCGCTTTTTCAAGAAACGACGAAAAAACGTGCTCCCCGCTGGGATTCGAACCATTGAACTCCCGATACATTACCTGATGTGGTCCGAGGTGTCAATTCTAAAATACGCTAAAATTAGAATACGTTTCATACTATTGTTGTACAACAAGGCAAAAGCCAACAGCATAAGAGCGCCAGATGTAGCTTGATGTTTTTTGTCAGGTCTCAGTCTAAATCTAAGAGCAGTTGCACAGGTTGTGAACAACAGCGATAAACATACTGTTTTTAGTATTTAATCAAAGAAGCCATAACACTTCCAGACTACCCAGATCCCTACAGAAAAACAGTCACACCTGCAATAAAACTGACACAACTCCGGAGAACGACTTGAAGGTATTCATTGACGAAAACCTAAACCATAAAACCATAAAGGGCGTCAAAACTATTAAAAAAATTTTAATATGTTCGTATAACAATGCTTTCAAGATTAACACCATACCTAAAACATTTTTTAAAACGGTCTAATTTATATGTAAACCAAAAATTTCAAATTTTGATCTTGTTCATCTCAATTGTATCCACCTTTAACCTTCAGACTTATAATTAGCCTAGTTAATTGTCTAGATAATCTTGTTTCTAACTCTAGTCAGTTTCTAGAAAAGTGTTTGTAAAAAGTAATTCAATATGCATGTTATATTTTTTTCGCATTAATTAATTTAAATAGTCAATACAATTGGTAGAAATAAAATATAGGCTCATGTCCATTCGCTCGCTTCTGGTAAATTTTTAATTTGTCTGAATATTATTTTGCAAATATCCGCTAAGAAGGCAGTAGGTTGAGAGCTGAGCCATAACAGAGAGAAGCCCAAAAGCACGTTGAAAATCCCAAATAACAAAAGTAAGCAACTATTTGACTCCGCTCGCAATCTAGTCATGTCAATGTTTTATAATATAATAATTGAAGCTATTTTTTGCAATAAACAAAAATAAATAAATAAACTTGGCTACACAAGACAGCCACGTAAAGTACCGGGAACAATTAAGAACTTAAAATTTAGAAATCTGTATAACTATTATTTAGAATCGACATCAGTTAAGTCTCATTTTGAAACCTTCGTTTCGGCGAGAAAAAGTGAAATTCTGATTTAATATTTTGGATTGAAAAATTCGAGGAATTTACCTTTTTTAACAAAATTAGTTTGTAAAAAAACAGAATTTTATTATTGCTACGGGTTGAAGAATTGGCAAAATTTGTCGAAAACAGAATCGCTAACTGGGGTAATTAGAGTTACTAAAAATTTAGCAAATTGCAGTTTGGGATTGTATTGAGAGCAACTCACTTGCATCGTTAGGTCCCAAAGAATTTTTGGTTGTTCGCGGTATCATTGACGCTATATCACTTACCAGACCTGTCTTTTGACAGCTTTTAATTACTAAAAGCACTGATAGCTGGGAAACATTGCTCACTTATCTAAATTGAATATCTTTGTCTGTGTATTTTTTATTTGCGAACATTTTTGATTACATCTTTTCACAATCTACTGATTAAGTTTGAGAAAACGGGATGCTGTTATTTAACTGTTGATGATGACGACGATTATCATACTGCTTTTTAATTCTTCTACCAAAAAACAGCGGAGGAATTAGCGGTTCCATTTTTAAAATGTCTGCAAAAGTTGATAACCGGCCGAGAAAAAAATTCAGTTCAAAAACAGCTGTAATATCAATTTCAACATGTCCAATAAATTTGATCAAAGACAGATCAAAACTGTTTAATTTATGTTCAGAACTATACACAATCTCTCAATGTTGAATGTGACAGTTTTTTGGGTTTACTTTCAACTAAAGGCGTTTCCAATATCCTCTATTATTGTTCCGACCCTCTTGGGGGGAGGAACTATATACTCAAATGGGTTTTTTTTGTTCCGTGAATTTTCGCCGCTCGATATATTCATCGTAGAGAGTTGAGACTGGTATCATTAGAAAGCTCGTCCAGTGTAGAATATGGAATTAAAAAGATTTTTTTTAATTTTCGTTTTCTACAGGGAGTTATCGAGGTTTAAACTTCTGAGAAAAGAAGAGTGAATTCACGTTGTTTTTATTCACATTTTCTGGAATTTTTGCCAAAATTTTCGTCAATTTTGCTAAAATTTGTTATGATTTTTCAAAATAGTGTCGTTGATTTTATTTTTGAAGACGAACAAGAATTTTTGATTGTTTTGATTTAATTTTTTTTGGTCAAAAAATCTGGATAAACATTTCAAAATTTTGCCTTTTTCATCAAAAACAGCACGAAATAAGCTACTTTAGTCCACTTTGATTAAATTTGCCGACAGTACACCCCCAAACAACACTCATACAATCTTTGTAGACTCGGAGGGGGGCTATTTCTACTTCAGAGTCCGCTGAGAGTGCACTGTAGTTAAAACTTTGCCGTTTCTTGCTAACTTTACTCGTTGATTATCAAAAATGCAGAAATTATTTTGAGTTTTCAACTAACAAATTATCTATATCTACAACATTCGAAAAAATAATTGTTCCTGACGGACAAAAAGTATTAGCAGGGCTAGTTTTGGCCATTCTTGGACTGTTACAATCCAAAAAAAATCGGGTTGTAATCAGTCGGTCTTCTTTTTTTAAAAAAATGACTTTTTTTTTAATAATAAAGACAAAACATATCAAATCAAAGTTCAGGAGTGATAGGTCCAACCAATTCGCTTGCTAAGCAGCTCCAAGCTAATGCATTTAGTTTTTTAATTGAAAGTTTATGGTCGTTTCTTTTTTTAAAAATAATTGACTTTTCAATAAATAATGGCTTAATTAACTTTTCCTCTAATTTTTTCTCAATTTGTTCAATTCCAGCTTAGTGTCAGCCAAGAAAGACTGCTTCTTCTTTCTACTGATTTAACGTTTATTCTCGGTTGCAGTTTTAAGCATGAAGTTATTGTTTTCTGGCTTTGATACTACAAGATTTCAGATTTTTGTTTGTTTTGATATTTGCCAGTTTTTCACGTTTTCTAATTTTGTCACATTATCACATTATTGACAGTTCTCATGTGACGTTATTAGCTTTCAGAATAAGGCACAATTGAACATATTAAAATCCTGAAAGATATACATCATCGTTTTAACGGCCTCGACGCCTCTTTCTTGAAGAAATCAATTGAATTTTTTAATTTTGTCTCTTACAGTCATTTATACTTTGTCGTTTCGGTCGTATGAAATTTCCTGTATACTGATAGCTTTCATTGGCTTTTCATGGAAGAATAGAAAAACCGATATTCTGATATTAGTAGATAGCTGATGGCTTTCATGACTTTGAAAACAATCGTTTTCCAAAATTAAAAAAAAAAAACTTTTTAACTTCGCAATTTTGTTCTTTTTATGTTTCTTTTTGTTACCTAATCTCATTAGTTGATTACAGGTCAAATATGACATTATGGGTGTAAAAGGATGAAAAGGGATTGGTGTCTTAAAATCATTTTTTTAAAGAATTTGTTCTGACCTTACTGGCTTCGACACCGGTTTTTCACAAAAAAAAAGTAAATTAATTTGATTTTTGTCATATTTGACGTTCTTTTTGTAGATGCAAGAAATATTCTGGATAATTACAGGTCTCGAGGGCTTCCGTTTCATGAATAAACGACCCTATTTAAATAGCTCTCTTTGTAATTAATGACTTTCATGACATTGAATACAATTTTTTTTCGAAAAAAAAATTAAAAATTTTACATACTTTAGCACTTCGCTTTTTTGTCTACTTGTTACGTAGTCTTACTAATGAATGGCCACGTACTACATTATAGCTGTTTGAAGAAGGCGCAATCAAATATATTTTGAGTGCCAAAATTTGGTTTGACGGTTTTGACAGCGTTTTCTGGCAAGTTTCAATTGAAATTTTGTTTCTTCTTTGTTGTTCTTTTTAGCCGCTTTAAAAAATGAATGAGGACAGGTCCTAATGCTCTTTTATAGAAGCAGTGGTGATCGTAAAATTGTGGTAATATTAATTGATTCCTAGTGTTATTTATTACTTTGAAGTTAACTGTTTCAAAAAAATAAGTTAATTTTTTTACTTTACTGTTTTTGTTCTTTTTTGTATAATTGTTACCAAACCTTTTTATGGACTGGTCACATATGTTTTCTGGTGATTATAAGTTATTTTTGTTTAGTTTTAGGTTTATCTGACGGTATGTTGACTTTGTTATTAAATTTAGTTTTTAAGAGGGACATACATTTTTTTATGTAATTAATTTTTGTTGTTGTTGTTGTTGTTGTTTGATTTTGCTGTTCGTCTTGACTCGCTTTCTTAAAATTGACATATTACAACAATCTAATGCATCAATTTTTACTCCACTGAGTTATTTGCTTTGGAGGCTATCTTATCGTTCATACAGAATTTTTTGAAAAAGACTTGGGCTTTTTTGGGATTCGAAAAAATAATTATTGGGTTTTTCTATCTGTTCCTCATTTTGCAGACAATTATGCCAAAATTGTGGATGGGCGGGGTCGGAACCTTATGTGCCATCGCACATTACCGAGCCGCCTTGTCAATTTCAACGTTGTTGTTAGAACCGTCACCTCAGCGACTTAGCGTATTTATATTACTGGCCTCTCCACTCTACTCTTGGTGTAAAGAAAAAATGAAATTGCTTTCCCTTAAGCGAACATTTTTTTGTACAAGATCCCCCTGTTTGGGATAATTTTTTGAGAGATAAAATTCAATCCGGATGAAAATTCGTGATTGTACAGCGGATAGTGATAACAGATATAAGTTTTATAGGAGTCCAGTGAAAGCAGCAGACAATCCGCACACTTGGAACCGTTTGGATGTCGGTGGAACTGTTAGTCTCAATTCTGAGAGTTCTAGAAAATTCCGACAACTACATCAACAGTGAGGTGGATGAACAGATTTTTTTGTGGCATATGTGCTCATGAAAGCCATTCTCTTTTCTGGGGCTAAAAAATAAACACGGCGGCCTTCATTGTTGCATTGATGTGGGAATTCATTCAAAGCATCGAAGTTGCGATTACTTCAAATGCAACGAACTTCTCTGCTTTCTACTTAGATCTGCCGTTGAAGCTCACGCTGCACGTTGCATTTCGTACGGATTTAGTCAGTAGTAGAGTAGTAATAACGGAGGACTATTGTTACAGCTAGCGGTAAAAAGCAGCAAGAACCCTATCAGCAATTGGCCAACAGAAAAAGCTCGTTTATTGGGCCTGAGGTTTTTAGCGATCCCATTTAGATAACTGCTTTGCATTTTGTAAGAAAGAAACAGTGTACCAGTTTTGTTTTTAAATTTTAGAGGGTCCCTGATTGGGGGTCCTTTCAATATATTTTTCTCATTGTGTTCAACTGTGTTGATTTTACACATTTGGTTCTTCTTCATCATAGTTGGAGTGAAAAAATGCTGCAACTGAAAATGCGCTGATAATTTTTTTCCGTTTTCGGTTTAGATTTCGGCTATGTTCGAGCTGTGTACATGAACCAAACTGCATCAATGAGTCTAACTTAAATTTTGAAAGGTGGGAATGCGTTCCACGCGCTCAATTGTTTTTTTCCTGCAAACATTTCAATTTTAATTTAGAATTATTTTTCAGAATTTAAATCTTGTCATCAGAATATACGAAAAAGCAAGTTAAACTGTTCTGAAGTTCCATTCGACAAAAACCCTTGAGGAAGAATATGGCGTTAGTTACGAAAATTTGGCACTAAAAAATCAAGATCCAGAATAGATTGTCTGAATCAAAGTTGGAGGGGTGAAATATTGTGATCTAACCAATTTATGTTGAAATTTTTGGCTATTAATAATTTCAAAGTTTTTAACCTGCCCTTTGTTCACGAAAACTTCAGGTGTACAGATGCCTGAAACACACCTGATCTGTAATTATCTACCTGGTTTGTTTCAGGTGTACCAAGCTACAAAAGTATTTCTCGTGGATTATGCATTGAAATGTTCGTGTTTGGGTTCTTCTGAGAGACTTAGAAAAAAATTATCGTAAACTGAAGAAACGATGTCCATGGAACATGTACCATCAGAAGATCAAAAACAATGATGCTTTTAAAGTGATCAATGCCAATTAATATTTCTGGTACTATATCAATGTAACTATATTTTGTTAATAACTACGTGTTTCACTAGCATACCAAAGTTAAATTTCGACAGTCGAGAGTTTGTTTCGAACTGTCTCAAGTCAACCAAATCTTATGAAAATAATCTGCCAGAAAAAAATATCCTATTCTGCAGACTTTTAAGTGCCTTTTGCTAGAGACAAATATTAAAGACTTTGCTTGAGAAAACTTGAACAATGTTCGGACGTTTTGGCTGATCACTAAAACATAGCCTACCGTCTCGTCCCTACATTTTTTTCAATCCTTTTTGTTCCGATCCCTCTTGAAGGGGGGCATAAACTCAACTGCTTTGTTTGGTTCAGACAATTTTGACCGATCGATATAGTCATCGTAGAGAGCTGTGAGTTGTATCATTAAAAAATCCGTCCGGCGTAGATAATGGAATCAGGAAGATTTTTTTGAATTTCGTTTTCTCGAGCGAGTTATCGTGATTTAAACTGTTGTGAATATTGGACCGTCTTAAAATATTTTTATTCACATTTTCCGAAATTTTTGCCCCAAATTTTGTCAATTTTGCTAAAATGTGTAAAAATTGTTAACAAAAACACTGTAGCGCGAATGAATTTTATGACCTCAAAATTGCTACACATGCCTGTGTCTTCCCACCGTGCATCTGTAAGGTACTATGGTACTGGTATCGTATCTGCATCTATATATTATTGAATAAATTTATTATAGCTAAGATGTTTACTATCTGGTTTTGTTACGATATTGCAGATTGCTGTTTTACATGTTTTGTCAAAGTGTATATCGAATGGAGTTAAACTTGCAGGTTTCTGCTTAGTTGTTGTGGTTTTTGATCAACTGCTTGTTTTGCCTTTTGGAGAATAAGTTTTTGGAGAATAAGAAAAAGAATTAGATGAGCTTTCATTGTAATTGTCATTTTACTGTTTGAAATTATTTTTTAGTGAGTCCAATTGCTTCTTCATCCTTTTATAGTGCATAAATAGCTTCGATCTTACATTCTTTACAGAAAAATGATTAATTTTTTCTCCGGGCAAACACTTGGTCTAGTTTAAATGATCTCGGAACACCGTGATTGTGTATATAGGTAAGTACAAATTTGATGACATTTGAATTCAACGCTAAAATATTGCTAATATTTATCAATTGCAGTTAGAAAGTTCCGTTCTATTCCTTTCTCCTCTTAAGATAAGTTCATCAAAACATATTTGACTTTCTTCGTTTGGTTCCTTGGACTTAGCTAATGGTGAGTTTTTGCTACGCGGAATCACTGACTTTTAAATTTTTACCAATATCTATGCAAGCTTATCACTGACTTGTTTTTGCTAAAACATCCCGTTGGACATATTACCACCAAAAATGCGGAGCAAAGGAAAGCATTGCACAGATGCCTATATATGTAGAATGGATATCTTCAGAACAGCATCTTTTGTTGGCTTTGATATGTCAAGTTCATCGATGCACAATCATCCGTTTTTCACACAAAAATCTCTTCACAATGAGTAACTGTATGGGACTGATTTTTTTGGTTCGTGTTTTTTTCATTTCGGATGAGGCAGTCTCGTGGTTTTTATCAAAATTGGGTGTTTACTAGTGAGAATGGCGAGTAGTCTTTTGCTGAAGGTTTTGTTTATGGCATCTATCAATCGTTGGTCTTCAGCTGCATCTATATTGCTTTTGGATGGTGCTGTGTGTTGTGTCCGCAGAACAGTTTCCCGTTCCTGTTTATTTTTGTTAATAAAATTGTTTGTTTTGATTTCAAGGTTAAAAGTTACTAGAGCTCAATTGGGCATTGAGGTCTTCGTTGGTCTTCCTCGTGGAATTGTGTTTTTGATTGAAAAATTATTCTTTGGATTGTTGTTACAGATGAGTTTTGGGCAAACAGAGTGGAATTTATTTGTTCTGTATTTATAGTTCGTGTTTTCTATTTTGTGCCTATTTGAGGTATTTGGTTATGAGTTGTTGATTTGGTGGCGATTATGGTGCTATCTGGGCTTGATTGCTCATATTGTTCAAATTCTTTATCGTTTGATTTTTGCAGATTATATGTATTTCATTTGATAGTGGATTGTGAACTAATTTTGAGGTGTTTTGCGTAGTGCAAATTTACCAATGAGAGGTGTTAACGGCAATAGCGACGCGGATGACATTTGTGAGTTTTGCTTGAATTGATTATTACTGTCATTAACTGACACTGAATGTTTTGTAGTTTGTATATGAGATGCTTTTTGATTACTTTCAGATAATGTGTTGCTTGTATTTTGAGATGAATTTTGTTGTAAAGTGCATTTTAAAAGAGTGTTTAAGTTTCAAATGACAAATGCTCGAGAAATAACAATTTTGTTGATGATTGCCTGATTTTCAAGATTTTTGAAAATTCAGAATTATCATCGTATGATAAAATATTGTTTGCCTCTGCGAATGGGTTTCTGGAAAAATAGTCATCTTAACTCAAATTTGTTCTTAGCATGTGTTCAATGTTAAAAATATCGGAAGAAGGTTGTTCAGTCCATCGTCAAAGTCTGCTATTGTAAAAATTGTTAGATCATTGCCGTATTATAATAGAAAGTAATGCATGGTGATTGGTGAGTACAGTAGAGTATATACCGTATAAAAAAATTTGAAGTAGTCAATGGACAACTCAATTCCCAATATTTCTAATTCGCTAACACTGTTTTTCTGTAGTGTTCATGAAACGAGAGGCCAATGCGTTTGGCTTCCAACCATCTTTTGTGTTTTGTTCTAATACTTCTCCGAGTCCGGATCTTGATGCATCACATTTTGCTGTGACTTGTAAATTAAGGTTACAATGACAGTGTTCTGTTTTCTGTGCAGCTTTTTCTTTTATTGCATTGAATTGTTTTGTGTGACTTTTGGTGCAGATAAATTTACTAGACATTTTTTAGCAATTGTCTTATTAGGTGACAAAGTTGTGGCAGATTTGATATGACTTTGTTAAAATAATGAACAGAGCCAAGAATTGATCTCCCATGCTTGAGGGTTGTTGAAAGAGGAATTGCCAAAATGGCTGCTGCTTTAGGGTTTGAGTAAAATTATTTTCAAGCCATTCAATCTCTGATTTATCGAAATGACATTTTTGTAATTTGTTACGCAAATTGCCATTGTTTGATTTTTTCATAAATTTTGTCATGTCATTAGGTTGTTATAGTTCTCATCTTGTGATAACTATTAAAATATCGTCTAAAAAAATTTTTCTTTTGGGGACCTAAATTTGCATAGTTTAATGCATTCTGGAATTCCGCCACCATGTTATGTATTCCATGGAATCCGGTTGAAAATCAATAAGATCCTGTTGTTTCTCCACAAATGATGATTGAATTACAATATTTAGCTGTATCCTCATGAAACTGTAGTTCACGATATGCATATTTTAAGTCGGTTGCTAAAATGTTTGCTCTTTGACCCTATTTGTGTTAAACGCTGTGATATTGAGTCGATTAGTATTTCTATGATCGAGTTTTTCGGTGACTCTAGGTACGAGGTTATTTGAAACGCGTCGATATTATTGAAGCTTTGCTGTGTACTTTTGAAGGAATTTTGTTTTTAAAATTTGATCTTTAATAATTTGATTAAGAAAACAAGCTCTTGAAACTGCGAAGCAATTGATTGTTTCTAATTCGGCATGTACAATAATGGTGGATATCATTATTTTATTTACCATTTTTGGCTGTTGTTGTAGAATTGCAACTCCAAAGTTGTCAAAATGGTCCCATCCTACTATTTTTTGTGACCATCATCTACGAATGTTAAAAAATCATTTTCACATGTCCAGTCATTGAATATGACATCTGTTCGAAACTTTCCGATAACTTTCATTGGTTAGTTACAAAAGGCTTTTACATCTTTTTCATCTGCTGCGTTCGTCCATTGAACGCTGCAATTGTAGTGAACATATCATTTGCAAGGCTTTTGGTGATGATACTCGATACAATATCAGGATCACTCATTGAAGAAGAGCAGATTTGGCCTAGTTGATCTTTTACATAGAAATGCTAAGTTATTTGCTGTATCAAACGGCTGCTATATTATTTTTGTCTGAATCAATGTTATCCTATGAATCGTGTACTTTGTTGTACAGTTCTTTATAACTGTCAATATTTTTGACCGATTGTTCATCATCGTCTTTTATAGAAGTAGTTTCGATGTGATTTATGTTTTTTCGTTGTGTTGGTATTGTGTGCTTTTTAGTTCTTTTTGTTTTTCTGCACATTTTTGCAAAATGGTTTGAAGATCTTAAAGATATTGCAAATTCTTCCTTTTGCAAGACATTTTTGTCTACAAATGTTGTTCCAGCAAGCTTCGCAATTGCGACAATTTTATGTTACAATTTTGATTAGAGGCATTCGCGTTGCAATTGTAGTTTGTTTTGTCATTGTTGGTAGAAATTTGTGTTACGACTTTGGCTTTGGTAGTTTTTAAATATTTTGTACAGATTGTTTATTATTCCAATTTTGCTTTTTGTTAGTTGATTTTGTGCAATAAATTCAATGTCGATGGCCATTTCCAGAGCTTTGGTATTTGTTACGGACTCTTTGAGAAGTTTTTTCAATGTATCAAAATCTCACTTATTGAGAATGAAGATACACCAATGACGGTAGTTTATTCATCTCCCAAACTACGGTTTCGGCCTGTTCCATTAATCGTCTATAGGAGAGTTAGATCTTTTCTGTTTGTGCCCCCCCCCCGTTTAGTGGATGCACATTATTTGCACCCCCGGACGCACGTGCCAAATTATACATAATGATTTACTTTGTAATGACATGTGCTCTGTAACTGGGAGAGCATAAGGTACGGGGAGGAGCACAAACGGAAAAAATCCAAAATTTATAACTGATGCATCTTTGTGTTGTTTGGATGAGAAGAATACAGATCTGCCGTAGGTAACATTTCGTGTTTTAATGAAGGAATCCTCCATTGCTTTCCGCAAGTTTCTAATGGGTCCTTTCCGATCTGAAAAAATGGATGTTTACTGTTAAATATGCGAAGTCCCTCAGTTAATATACAGAGGTAAAAGAGTGATATTGGTTTTTTGATCGCAAGTTTCCCAAGCTTTATTTCCTAAATTTTTTGTATCTTTTTTGCCAGTTTACATTTATTTGCTGACGTCTTACTTTCCGATTGCGTTATTTTGCTTGTGTGTGGCCTTCGGCCTTCTTCGTATGTTGGTTCTGGTGGGTAGTCAACTCCTGCAGGTGGGACATTCAGTAGAGCTTCTAGGTGTATGGCTTCTTTTGTCAGAAGTGCAACTTTTCATTTTGTGCAGATTGCGAACGCAAGTTCCGATCAGGTAGGGGTGACGGTGTTTTCTCCCAAAAAACGTCGATGTGTAATGCTGTTTTGAGAGAGTCCTCCGCTGACTGCGCCATTTTATGCAGTGTAATTGTCTAGTTTTTTGAAATGCACTGAAATTGTTGTGTTTGAAGCCTGAGTGAGAATATGCATTGTGTTTGCCTGGTCTTTTTAGTTAAAATCTGTTTTTCTCCTGCATTGATGGGAGATTGTGTCGCGAGTGACTATTTAGTTTTTTAATTCTAGTTTGAAGAACATTTACTCAAAAATGAATTATCAACTGAGTTGAGAGAGCAAAATTAGGAAGATTGAAATTATTACCAGTAATACAATATTAGCAACAAAGTGATCACAGGCTGATCACGCAATACAACGGAAATACTAAAAATGTTTATAACGTGAACAGAGAGAATCCTGTCTATAATTAAAAACAATTTAAAAATCAAGATCAAAATAAGAACTGCAAAAATGGAAATTAAAATTGAACTAAATATGAAATTCGATATGACAAATTGTAAAGTTGTCCTATCCGTATGATACATTCTTTCCGTAATAATCTATTGATATGTATAAAAATTTTTTTGTAGAACTGAGGAAATCTTTGACGATATAGCTACTTATGTAAATCAAATCATTTAATCCTTCATAGCGATTGATATTTTGCCCTTTTATAAGTTGATTTCTCTTCCCAAAAGTTGTAGGCTAATGCAACAAAAAAATGAGTTTATTTTGTGCGAAACAGGGGATGAGAAAAAGTATATTTGAAACTTAAAATTAACGGATTCCTTACATTTTCAAGAACGATAACCCAAAATCCCATGGGAGCTAAACGTTATCAACACAGTTTGACAAAACTGACGCAAATTGAAAGATAATATGTTTAGAGTGTTTTAAAGTGTTGATTTTATCAACTAATCATCCCGTTCGAAAAATTGGCCTTAAAAGCAAAATCAATTACCAAAAGTCATCACGAGCGAACTCCATGACTGAAACCGGCTAATTTGAGGATATCGTTTTTTTGCCAAAATGCGTTTTAGTCTTCTCCGATTGCGTTCGTTCCATATTGTTCGGATTTCGCTTACATATAAAGCATAAAAGCAATAGTATCAATTTTAGTTTTGCGGAAAAATTGAGGAAAAGGAAATCCGATTTGCAACACTCTATCCCCTGTATAAGAATGTAAAAAGGATTTCGCTTCCTAATCCGATTAAATTCTCTCAGCTCTCATTTGTTATACATGACAACGGTCCGCAATGAAAAACGAAATAAAAGTTCGGCATAAAAAGAAAAAATCTCTGACCAAACTCGCAAGAACATTGGTTGAAAGACTGAAACTGTTCAAGCTAATACTATCACATTGTCTGAGGTCGCTTCTTGATGTACCATCACATGTGAACTGTTACTGCTGCTATTACCCTACTTTAATTAATGAAAGCCACCGCACAATTAACAACTAAGCGGGCTAATTTGACCAAACTGTTTGCTCGAATAGGCGAGAAAACATGACTAAAAAGCTACAAAACACACCAAAAATTTGTACTTTTTCTTTCAAATGGACCACATTCATACCTTTGTAACTTCAAAATTGAAATCATCAACTACCAAGAAACTATACAAATACTAACAAAGTGGATATTTTTGAAAAAAATTGTGCCTTTATTTTTTATAAAAAATAGAAAATTTACGGGGCCTTATTAGCACGATTATAAGAGACGAACAATTTTTGTTAATAAAATGAATGGCTCAAAGATTGCTGGTATTTTAGTCGGACAAAATGGTCTCTGAACGGCATTTCATTTTTACTTGAGTTAAGCATATAATTTCCTTCAAAATACTGCTACTTCAAGTCTTAGCCGAGACTTCGATTTAGACTTGCAAGTCTTGGCCAAGACATGCACAAGACTGACAAGTTGAAAAAGTTACATGATCATACTTTTGAATCAGTTCTAAAAATTAGACATGAAATTAAACTTGCGCAGTACTGAAATTGACCTGCCGTTAGGTCCTGGTATCATTAATAAAAATTAATTGACCTGTCTTCTTTTAATGGAAAAAGTCACAGCTACCGTATTCACTGATATAAATTCCATCAGTTTTAAAAGCATTTTAGGAATAAACCAAATTGCTAAAAATACTAATTAGAGGTTGTTGCTTTTGACGTTATCAATTGTCCTCAAGTAAAATAAAAGCTCAAGTAAACATAATATACCACCACCATTGGTCCGTACAGGAAATTGTGACTGTGTGGGTTTCATTTTGAGAGCTAATCATTCAACTCCACAGCGTTAAACTCTCTTTTGTCAGTGGAAAATTAGCATATCCGAGGAAGGGATCTAATATTCTTTATATTTTTCAGGTATTACATCCTAGCCCTCCAAACTAACCCACAAAAAACCTATACTGAATTTCCTGTCCTCGGTTTACAAATAGCTCACTGTTGTTGAAAAGAAAGGCAATTTCTTTTTTTTCACGCATCTTCTTAAGAATCATTTTCAGGCACAGAACTCTTTTCCTTTATCTCTCAGCGATAATTTTACTTAAAGAAAAACTAACGCCTTTTCTGCTCAACTAATGATTCCTGTATAGCCTGATTTTGAAAACGGTCATTTATTTAAGAGAAGTTGATATTAAGAGAAGTCGTTTATTAGAGAAGTGAAATCTGACCAATCGAAAGCTTTCTTTCCTTTCCTAAATGGATGGATTCGGATGAACTCTTACTACGGATCTCATTTTTCTCCTTTTACTTTTCGCATTTTGTTTGGAAAATTTGCCCGTTTTTAACCCAACTCATTCAAAAACTGACTAGCTAGATGTTTCTACCTTCCATTGTTCATCGCTTTTTGTATTCTTCATTCGGAAAGCCTTTTTAACTTCTCATCAATTCATTTTTCGTCATATCTATTCTTCTTATCTATTCATTTTTAGTATAACAATTTATCAGTTGCAAATATCCTCAACTATTACTATCTCATACTGCATAATACTATCCACCATATTACAATGATTAAATTTGTGGAAAAGTTTAGTAACGTCCGGAGCTGACAAAAAACGGTTTAATAAATTAGCAATATGCTCAAAACTACCGCAATGACTTTGAGACTGAAAGTGACAATTCTGATCACTTTGGTCACGTTAGTTACAGCGGTGTCCCCTCCTGATCAAACGTCTGCGAATGTTGAACAAACTGAAGAAGAGCAAGAGGGTGACTTCCACGGATTAGAAGTGACCAATAGGATCTTGAGATGGGTGGTGTTTCCATTGATAGTATTCTTTGCTGCCTCCTGCAACTACTTTATTATTTTCACTGTATTTGACCTGGGATTGGATAGGGCCTGCAAAGTGCTTATGGGGAGCGTCGCAGTCACCGACTTCATACAAATCTTTTCAATCATATAGTAAGGTTTTATTCTATTGCTGGATGTTTTCCGTTTGTGCCCCCCAGCTTAGGGGGTGCAAGTTATTTGCAAACCCCCGACGCACATGCCATATTTTTACATAATGATTTAATCTGTAATGGCACGTGCGTTGTAACTGGGGGGTGCATAACGTACTGTGGGGGCACAAACGGAAAAGATCCGTATTGCTTTTTAAATGTTTTTTATGTCGATCCCAATGGTTGAAAAATTATTAGCAGTTATACCCTTGTCGAGACCCTTGTCGCCCGACATTTGTTATGCAAAAAACTTTTGCTCAACTCTACTACCTGCCCTCAACTCTGGCTGAAACTAAAAATACCGTCCTCCAATACAGGCAAAAATACCGTCCTCCAATTAAACACAGTCCTCGACTTTAACTCGATCTAAACATTCGTCTCCGATTTTAGCGCAAAAATGACAATAAATTGACAGTAAAAATTGATGTGGATTATGAGATATTGCATTGAACACGAGTACTTAGTTACAGTCATCACCAAAAAATAAGCTGAGCATTAGCTTTAACTGCTCGAGCAAAATCGCTAAGCTTTTAGCCACCCCGCTCAACTTGTTGTGTTGGAGCTGAGCTTAAGGAATAACAAGCTTGCATAGGCGGGGAAAATAGAAACAAAACACTTTCTGTTGTCTTAGTCATTTAATAGTTATAGTTATAGTTCTAGTTCTAGTTACAGTTTGTCACGTGAGAAAAAAGAGAAAAGGGGGAAATAACAAAAAGCAACACACAGAACTCAACGTAGCAGCCGCAGAAAACGGCTTAAAGTATAACTCAGCAAAATATTGCAAAAACAAATTGTCTTGAGCAGTAAATAACGTGTTACTGTGTCTTGAACTAGAAATATTCCTGAGCAGTAAATTGTTACTGTGTCTTGTATTCAAAATATTATTCTTGAGCAGTAAATTCTGTTACTGTGTCTTGTATCTACGAATTATTGGAGCTGAAATTCAACTGTTACAACCCCAACTTCTGGTATTCTCAACTTGTGAGTACAAACAGCAAAAGCCAACTTAGGTTTAAATTTAAATATTTTTGCACAAACAGGTCTTAGACATATATCTTTGTCTTCGATTTGTTTTTTCTATCGGATTGAACTGGTATACATAAAGAGATCCCGTATTGTGTGATCTGTAGCAATCCAGTTCAAATTGATAGTTGAAAAAACTAATTTTAGCCAATAATTACGAACAGAGTAGTTAATGCAACGGTAAGTACAGCAGAATGGATATACAGTTACAACAGCAAACTGCATAAACGAAGTATCCGGACAGATTTTGTAACCACTCAGAACGAACTGGGCGGTGTAAAACTTTCTTTGTGAAACACAAGGAGAGCAGCCGTTACATTTGGTCCGCCGACCCGGACAGTGGAATAAACTGCTGTCCAACCCAACAGTCGAAGTGACGAAGTCATCGACGAACGAGAACAAAACTCAACAGGCAATTCAACAACGCAAAGCCAATTAGGCAACGCAAATAGGAACGTTGAAAAGCAAAACTAAATTAAAGCAAACAAATAAAGGAGCTGTAGAGGTTCAAGCTGCAGTCCCGAAGTACACGAGAAGTGACTCCGTCACAGAGTCAAAGCGTTTTGGATCGACAGATCAACAACTTGCGAAACAAGTGGATTGAGAAACAGGAGGAAGGTTTTGAGCTCATTGATAATCGAGATCGACCAAGCAAGCTCAAGACTCTCTATCAGCAGATACTGCAATTGGACGACAGCATTCAAAAACTCGTGAATAAGAAAGCTGAGACTCTCCGAGACCCAGATATTTCTTTAAAACGCAAACTTGAGAGAGAAAAATACTTTCAATATTTGAACGCAGAGTGGTTACCGTATATCCACGGAGAGACAAACATGTCAAGCCAGCAAAGCCAGTCAACTCCTCATGCCAATGAAGAGCAACCGCCTGCGAATAATGTGCATCAGTTAGAACAAAACGTTGGAATTCCAGAGTTTAAACAAAACCATGGTAACACAAGCAATGCAACGACGAATACGGTTACACGGACAATCAACCTGGATACAGAAAACGCTTCGGAAACATCTTCAGTGAAACGTCAGGTTGAAGAACGAATAAAAGAATTTGAAATTGATTTTGAAAGAAAGTTGCAAATCGAACGAGCACAATTTGATCGAAAGAGGTTGGATCTAGAAATGCAAATGAAAGAACTAGAGATGCAACATCAGCTTCGGGAAAAAGAGCGAGACTTAGAGCGCCAATTGCAAAGAACAGCATTGGAGAAAGATGACTTACGTTCTCAATCGACTAAGGCGCGTGACAACTCACCTTTCAATTGGACCCCAAAAGGGAGAGATGTCTCGGAGTGGGCGAATTCGATGAACGACAAGCGAACGCCAATTCGACCAAGAGCTCGCTTTGACGTCAGCCCTGAACGGAATAAGCAGAGGCATTACCCATGGTACCCAAAATCTCGCGAACGCTCAGCAAGTGCTGAAGAGCGGGATATATCGCCGATAGCTGGAAGGCACTACAACACTGGACATTCAAGCAGTAGTTTACCAAAATCGAGGTTGAAAAATTTTGACGGAAACCCGCTGGAGTGGCCTGAGTGGTCTAGCATGTTCATAGCAACAGTAGATAAACGCATGATTCCCGACTCAAAGAAAATGAGCCATTTGAAGACACTGCTAACAGGCAAAGCAAAATCTGCAATCTCAGGAATGGGCTATTCTGGACAGTTTTATAGTGCTGCCTGGAACATTTTAGAAAGAAAATTTGGAAGACCGCATGTAATTATAGATGCGCAGCTTGAGAGCCTACGAAAAGCTAATCAAGTGAAACCTCATGATTCAACCAGCCTGATTAATTTTTCTGTTATTGTATCTAACTTCGTGAACGTGCTCAAAGAGTACAAACACATTGGTGATTTGCAATCAAGTTCGACATTGTACATGGCAGTTGATAAGCTACCTCAAGTTCTTAAAGAAAAATGGTGGTTCTACGTCGATGACAAAGACGAGGACTGGCCTGATCTAATCATGTTTGAAAAATGGCTATCACGAATGGCATTCGTGCATGAAGGGTTTTCAGCGTTTAAAGGGGAACGCAAAGAAGAAGACAGACACAACACAAATAGAGAAAAACGATTCTCGAAGACATCGAACTTCAGTGCAAGTTCAAACCTGCAACAAACCAACCAAGCAAACGCAAAGCGATCAGTGTCCATTAGCCGATGGCACTCATAAAATTTGGAACTGTCCGTCATTCAAAAATATGAGTTTGAATGATCGATACGTGGCAGTGAGAAAAGAACGCTTATGTTATGGATGTCTGGGGAAAGGGCATGCAGTCAAAGATTGTAAAGTCCACCCGTGCGGTATAAATGGATGTACCAAAAAGCACAACAGACTGCTACACTCAGAAAACCAAATGGACAAGGATAGTTACGCAGTTAACGTAAGCGCAGCAACAATCAACCAAAGTAACCAAGTTACTAGTTTTCTTCAAATAGTTCCTGTATCGGTTCAGAGTGGTAGTAACAGGTTGACTGCCTACGCTTTCCTCGATAGTGGGTCAACAGTATCATTCATCGATCAAAGTGTCAAGGATCAACTACAAGCCAAAGGCACGGACGTTACCTTAAACATAGCTGGCATACACGGGACGCAAGATTTGAGGACAGAGAAGGTTCCTATCACAATAAAGGGACTACATTCAAATGTGCATTCAATTGAAGCGTTTGCACACCCATCAATCTCGTTGGGAAACACAACATATGACTACAAGGAACTGAAGAACAAATTTAGACACCTGAATGTTCTCACTAACAGAACATTCAACCTGATGGAAGTAGGCATCATACTTGGACAAGATGCCTACGAAATTCAACGTCCATTGGACTATAAGATTGGAACACGAAGTGAGCCTTTCGCCGTCTTAACAGAATTAGGATGGGTAGTCAGTGGTCCCATGACAGGCAAGAAAAGTCAAAATGATAAGTCAAATGGCAGAAAATATCCAATCATGGTGGGACATAGAAACTTATGCTTCCAAAATAAATGTTGTAAGTCAATCAAAGAAAGAGCAACAAGCTCAGAAGTTTCTAGAGAGCACTACAAAGTTTACAGGCGAGCGGTACGAAGTGGGCATGCTCTGGAATGAACCAGAACCCAGTCTTCCAAACAACTACGGCTCAGCCCTTGGTCAGCTCTACTCACTGGAACGAAGATTCCAACGAGACCCAAAGTTAAAAGAATTGTATCAACAGTCAATTGATACAGATGTTGAAAAGGGATTTGTGAAGATCCTTGGTAAATCGGAAGTCAAAGGCACTTTCGGAAGAGAATGGTATTTGCCACATCATCCAGTACTAAACCCCAACAAACCGGGTAAAGTTCGCCGTGTTTGCAACGCTGCAGCGAAATACAAGGATGTATGCCTAAATGACAAGTTGTTAGCCGGACCCGATCTACTGCACGGATTGATCGGAACAATATTCAGATTTCGAGAAGGACCAATTGCCCTAACCGCAGATATTGAATCAATGTTTCTGCAAGTGCAAGTTCCTGAACGGGATAAAAGCTGCTTGAGATTCCTGTGGCGACCAACAATGAACAAACCTGTGCAAATTTACGAGTATCAGCGTCATGTTTTTGGAGCAAAGAGTTCACCAACATGTGCCAACTACGCTCTGAAGCGAGTAGCGATTGATAACGAGGACGAGTTCCCTATTGCAGCAAAAGCAATCCAAAACAACTTCTACATGGACGATTTCATCAAGTCAGTCGAAACACCTGATGAAGCAATCAAGGTTTTCAAACAACTGCAACCTCTTCTCTCAAAACATGGATTTGAACTGAAGAAGTGGATCGCCAACAGCGACGTGGTAACCAACGCAATCCCAGAGGACTTAAGATCAATCAGCAAAACAAAGCAGGTTGAAGTGGAACCCAGCCAGGAAGGGTCATCGGTGCTTGGGCTTCAGTGGACGATTATCGATGATAGCCTACAGGTTTGTAGAGGTACAAGCAAAGAAGTTGAGACCCCAATCACCCAAAGGAAGATGTTGTCTCTAGTTTCTTCAGTGTTTGATCCTCTCGGACTGTTTGCACCATTCAGTGTTCATATGAGACGACTCCTGAAGAGCATCCGGATAAAAAATGGACAACATTGGGACAACTTAGTAGAACCTAACGAAGAAGAAGAGTTTCTGAAATGGAAAACGCAGCTTCCAGAAGTAGCAGAAACCAGCATTGACAGAAGATACTTCAGCACAGCCAAAGAAAAATGGGAACTTCATGTGTTTGCCGACGCATCTGAAGATACAATGTGCGCAGTGGCATACCTACGTTCAAAGCCCAAAGAATACTCAGCAGACTTAGCATTTATAATCGGAAAGTGCAGAGTCGCACCGATGCGACACCTTTCCATACCACGCTTAGAACTACAAGCAGCAGTGATGGCGGTGAGACTTAAAGAACAGATAGTGAAGGAACACGAATCGAAGATTCAAGGTTGCAACTTCTGGACAGACTCCACTACTGTTCTGCAATGGATTCACAGCTCCCACCGTAAGCAACAGGTGTTTGTTGCAAACAGAGTAGCTGAGATTTTGGATACAACTAATGTTTCACAGTGGAATCATGTGAGTGGTATTAACAATCCAGCTGACATCGGGACACGAGCGATCAATGTTGACGAACTTAAGAGAAGCGAATGGCTCACTGGGCCGGCCTGGTTGAAGCAACGAGAGAACGAATGGCCTGAACAGTTGAATTTAACATTTGCTTCAGACGAAAAAAACGACGAAATGGTCTTCTCAGCAAAGGTTGAAGAGAAGAAGCCGATGATTCAGTGGGAACGATTCAGCAATTACAATCGACTAGTAAATACAATGGCATACATACAGCGTGTATTCAAAAAACACAAACCGGCAACAAAAACACTAAGTGTTCTAAGTGTTCAAGAAAGTGAGGATGCACAAGCAAGCATATTCAGACTACTTTAGCAAGAACAGTTTACTGAAGAGATGAAATCTTTCAAGGCTGGAAGGGAAATTCCAAAAAACAGCAAAATTCTCCAGTTTTCACCATTCATAGACCAAAAAAGACTTATTCGTGCTCAAGGCAGAATAGGTAAAAATCATCTAAACTTCGAAACCAAGCGTCCAATACTGTTACATTGGAAGCACCATGTAGTTGAATTATTCTTGCAAAATGAACATAAGAATAATCACCACGAAGGTACTGAACATGTCAGAAACATAGTCCAGCAAAAATTCTGGATCCTAGGCATACGAAATGCTTTGAGATCGATCAAAAACAAATGCATTAGATGTCGAAAGAGAAAAGCCCAAACAAAGGCACCAGTAATGGAAAATCTACCTGAAGAACGATTAGTGGCATCAACAGTGTTCTCGAATGTGGGCGTAGACTATTTTGGACCATTCACAGTAAAGATTGGTCGAAGAAACGAAAAGCGCTGGTGTTGTCTATTCACATGCCTTACTGTACGAGCGGTGCACATAGAGATTGCACCAAAACTAGACACTGATTGTTGTCTGAACGCAATTATGCGATTCATTGCACGAAGAGGCAAACCGGTCAAAATGATTAGCGATAACGGGACAAACTTCGTTGGAGCTGAAAAAGAACTGGCAGAGTCTATAGCAGCATGGAACAAGGTGCGAATTGAAGAACATCTGATTCAACAAGGTATCAGATGGAAGTTCAACCCACCTGCAGCACCACACTTTGGAGGAGTGTGGGAAAGACTGGTTAGGAGTTGCAAGAAGGCAATGTACGCAGTGCTGGGCAATCGATCAGTCACGGAGGACGTTCTGTCAACCACGATGTGTCTTGTTGAACAGACGCTGAATGCTAGACCGCTGACACAAGTCAGTTCTGATGCTACCGATTAAGAAGCTATTACTCCAAACCATTTCCTACTTGGCAACAGGAACCTTTGTTTACCGTATCTATCAGGTGCAGAGCAATTTGTTGATCTTAGAAAGCTCTTCCGACAAACACAAGCCTACGCAGACCTCATCTGGGACAGATTCCGTAAAGAATACTTGCCAACGTTGAATAGTCGAAAGAAATGGCAGACCACAACGGAAAGAAGTCTTCAGCAGGGTGATCTTTTGTGGTTAGTGGAAGACAGTGACAAACGTGGATATTACAATCTGGGTCGAATAATCGAAACCTTTGAAGGTTCCGACGGAGTAAATCGATCAGGGACAATCCGAACGAAAGATGGATACTACAAGAGACCAGTAGTGAAGCTCGCTCCAGTGCTACCAAGTGACGATGATGTTTTCACGAAGGAAAACAGGGCCGGCGATGTTGGAGCTGAGCTTAAGGAATAACAAGCTTGCATAGGCGGGGAAAATAGAAACAAAACACTTTCTGTTGTCTTAGTCATTTAATAGTTATAGTTATAGTTCTAGTTCTAGTTACAGTTTGTCACGTGAGAAAAAAGAGAAAAGGGGGAAATAACAAAAAGCAACACACAGAACTCAACGTAGCAGCCGCAGAAAACGGCTTAAAGTATAACTCAGCAAAATATTGCAAAAACAAATTGTCTTGAGCAGTAAATAACGTGTTACTGTGTCTTGAACTAGAAATATTCCTGAGCAGTAAATTGTTACTGTGTCTTGTATTCAAAATATTATTCTTGAGCAGTAAATTCTGTTACTGTGTCTTGTATCTACGAATTATTGGAGCTGAAATTCAACTGTTACAACCCCAACTTCTGGTATTCTCAACTTGTGAGTACAAACAGCAAAAGCCAACTTAGGTTTAAATTTAAATATTTTTGCACAAACAGGTCTTAGACATATATCTTTGTCTTCGATTTGTTTTTTCTATCGGATTGAACTGGTATACATAAAGAGATCCCGTATTGTGTGATCTGTAGCAATCCAGTTCAAATTGATAGTTGAAAAAACTAATTTTAGCCAATAATTACGAACAGAGTAGTTAATGCAACGGTAAGTACAGCAGAATGGATATACAGTTACAACAGCAAACTGCATAAACGAAGTATCCGGACAGATTTTGTAACCACTCAGAACGAACTGGGCGGTGTAAAACTTTCTTTGTGAAACACAAGGAGAGCAGCCGTTACATGTTGCTAATTGCGGCTATTGCTCTGATTCTGGGCTTGAATCGCCAGTCAAACGATTGTATCCTCGCAGAGACGACAATGCTTCTAAGACAAACCCAAGGCATTTTATAGTGATAGTTTATACTTCATCCCAGATGGCATAGTCTGATTGGTTGATTAACTATGTCGATGTACAATATGGCAATAGCAAAGTAGTATAGCTTCAGATTGCAAAGATAACAATTACGAGCACTACTATAATTTTCTTGACTTCTTAACTGACACAAATCGAAATCCATTGTTTTGCATATAATAGTATTTCGCTTATTTTTTTCCTTTTTCATTGTGCCGGCAATGTACACTACAGATTTTTTTTAAAAAAACATTACTCGAGTCATGAAGTTTTTGGAAGCGCAAATACTAAAATAAATATAAGAATTTAATTATATGTCAGCACAAGAAAAACATGACACCCACTGCTGTTAGTTGAATGGCTTGCCTCGAAATTTCTTTTTCCTTGGATGAAAAGAATTAATCTTAATCTGGACTAAAAGAGAGGCATGGAAGTAATTTGGTCAAATTATGAGGAAGGTTTAATACCGTTTAATACCAAAGACATGATTACCCGTTTGACCTTAAAGACGACTGAAAACTCAAATTTTTAAAAAAAACTTGAGAAAATTGACAAATTTTCTTTTTAACTTGAAAACAAATTGACGTTTCTTTTTTACAATGGTTTACCTCGATATATGTAATAAAAATTTTTTGTGGAGTGACAAAATTTATGGAAGATAATAAAAATGTTTATCCAAATGGAACAAGAAAAAGTGTGACTGTTTGGTTTAAGAACACAATTGAGGAAACAACAATAATGCAAAATTCACACATTGTTTTATCATTGATAACAGTATTTGAACCCAGCTTTCGTATCAAAATTTTAAACATAGTGCCCATCATATATCATAACTGTGTACACAAAATTAGTAATCGATAATATCTCAGAAAACAAGTGCTTCTTTTTTTTTTTAAAAATGTGAACAATTTAAAAAAGTTTTTGGAAAGAAAATGAAGAGAGCTCTAAATTAAGAGGTTTTCCATGCTTTTTCTTCCATTTGAATTTTTTATGTATTTTCGGCTGTTGTTTGTTAGATGCGATGGACATTTGCAGTTTGCAGAAGTACCAACGACTTCTTAAGTTTTATCATTGCGTATAACGAAGATCTTCTACTTTTTTAAACAGAACGTACGATTCTAATCAGAAAAAATTACAAAAATCTTGAGCTTACAAAACGAACAAACCAGAGTTGTAATACCTAACGTATCAAAGCGTTCAAAAGCTCCATCTTAAATATACCGACAATTTGATACGATAAAAATTGAACGCACCAATAATTATATGTAGTTTTTGTTCGGCCGTTTTGGCTATGGTCGCTCAATCCCTTGAAAACACATGAAGGAGAATTTTAGGGAAGGTTGAGAAATTAAGATAATATTACTTGGAAAATATCAGCCATTAGATTGAGCCTCAGTTTACAAATGAGGCAGTTTGAACAATTTACCGATGCGTAGATAGTGAAGATTAGTTTAATTAAAGGCTTCGAACTCAATAGAAGTTCGAGATGTTGATCAAAAGTAATAAAAATTTTTCTCGATCGTCAGCTGTATATAATAAAAACTTCCATTATTTCCGAATACGAGTTTTTTTTTGCATCAATTTCTTTTGTTTCTCTCGCTCTCTCTTTTCTTTCTCTCTCTCTCCCTCTCTCTCTCTCTCTCTCTCTCTCTTTCTCGCTCTCTCTCTCCCTCTCTCACTTTGTTTGTTTGTTTGTTTCTTTCTTTCTTTCTTTCTTTCTTTCTTTCTTTCCTTCTTTCTTTCTTTCTTTCTTTCTTTCTTTCTTTCTTTCTTTCTTTCTTTCTTTCTTTCTTTCTTTCTTTCTTTCTTTCTTTCTTTCTTTCTTTCTTTCTTTCTTTCTTTCTTTCTTTCTTTCTTTCTTTCTTTCTTTCTTTCTTTCTTTCTTTCTTTCTTTCTTTCTTTCTTTCTTTCTTTCTTTCTTTCTTTCTTTCTTTCTTTCTTTCTTTCTTTCTTTCTTTCTTTCTTTCTTTCTTTCTTTCTTTCTTTCTTTCTTTCTTTCTTTCTTTCTTGTCTTTCGTTCTTTCTTTCTTTCTCCCTGTGTGTATCTGGTTGTTTGTATAAAGGCCATGAGTTCCAGTTTTCTACGATTTGAGTCGGTAGTTAAAAGTTTATTTGATTTTGATCTTTTTGTTTTAAATCCAATGAACTGTTATAGCAATTGACTAGCTTGAGGTCGATTGCTACTGTAGCCTCTACGGGTTTTTTCGTAAAACATGTCATAACATTTTTGAGCAAGATCGATTTTTAAAATTGTCTTCTCATTGAAATTGTCTTCGTCACACACTTTTTATGAGAAGGTAACTTTTGTGTTCTTTTAATGCTGTCTCATTATTAACTGTTGTTTCATCAATTGAATGTTCCATTGCAACTTGCTTTTAATTAAGTTTTTCCTAAGTTTTTAATTAGATAATACTTGTTAGTGAATAAAAATAAAATTTCGAATTTTTTAGTTTTTTGTTATTTGTTGTTTCAATAAAACAGGTTTCAATTAGCAAATATAACGGACTACGTCGAACCTGTGTTGTGGAATTTTTCAATCGAAATAGTGAATCCAATTCATAGCTAATGTAGTTTACTACGAGACGAATTTTATGGTCTGAACATTATGTGGGAATTCACATTACCGAACCTCCTTGTTTGTGTTTTGATTCGTATTTCTATTAATCGAGCTCTAAGTCGTTAGGAGATAAAGTACGAAAATTCCAAAATTAGCTTTAATCATTTGAGAGCAAGGAAGATATGCTTTCATTGCACGAAATAAATTGACCGGGCACATTTTTGTCCAAAATGCCATACAGCCGAACTTTTGAGATATCTAAATAGCTATAAATTTTGACAAAACGTTTGGTCAACTTTCTCAAAAGTGCCAATTTTTGACCAATGTTTGCATGGTGATTAGGTAGAATTCTATTTTTCAGTTTACAAGTTCTCAACCAAAACGCGAAACTTGACCTCTCTTTTAAACGTTCTATCGATTTCCCCTCTAAAGAATAAAGAATGTAGTGGCCAAACATTTTTTCTTCGAAGTTCTGAAAATCTCTTGAAGCCTCTTTCCCTACATCTCAAATGCTTCCGAACGTCCCAGAAATGATTATCACATACTGACCAAATTCAAATTGTTTTAATTAATCAACCTTGCTGCACGATTATCTACCTGTTTCAGTGTAAAAGCGTGGGCTCTCTCCACCTTCGGTTGTAAATCATCTGTATTCATGTCTTTCTTTGCATCCCATCTCACTCAAAATCAGCTCGCGATCTTCAACGTCGACCGTTTTGTAGCCCTCACTCGGCACATTTGGTACGCTCAAAATCTCATGCACAACATTTACTACTGTCGAGTTGCGTTTATCCTCAACATCGTTCTGTCTGCCCTTTTGAATATCCCGACTGTGTTCGTCTCCTACTACGACCCGATATTAAACAGATGTACGGTTCAGGATAACGCAACTGTTTCTCCCTTCATCATGCCCGTTTTGGGCATTTGGGCCGTGTTCTACATCGCAGTGCCACTTCTAGTCATCATTCCCACAAATATCTACATATCAACCAAGCTCAGGTTTGTGTGATGGATTTGTATACCCGAGGCGAGGTATCAGAATTAACCATTGCAGAGCTTTTTTAGGAAAAAAAATGCGCCGAACAAAATGAAAATATATGAGAAATTTGATGAATGATGTGAAATGCACTGGATGCGTTGACAATTCATAATTTTTTTAACGCATCTGTTTCTTAAATTTTAGCGCATTTTCAGGAAATTTTTGACATAAATGTAGCTTGTATTCAGCACGTTTCTTTCATAAATTTTATGCTTTCTTGTCAAAATCAGCCAAAAATAAGACTGTCTGAAGGGGTTAAGAACTTTGAAGCTCGCTACTCTCTGTACACTTCTTTTGCGAAAAACTGTTAAACATGGCCCGAGAAGTATTCCACCTGGAAAAAAAACAAGACGACTCTTGCAAGTCTGTGCGTAGCATAGAAAGTTCCAACATACCTGTCATAGTTGCAAAAGAAACTTTTAAATTCTGCCAGAAAAACCGTTGAGAGTATCCGAAAACAACTTATAAGCATTGAAGAAACATAGTTGTACTGTTTAAACCAAAAAAAACATGCCGTCTTTTTTCAAAAGAACAAACGGTCGAAAGATAAGCGTAGTCTAATCTGGAAGACACAGAAAAACCGTACAAACACATCCACAACACACATTACACAACCAAACGCCAACACATGAATACAGAGCCCAATACCAAAAAAAAACACTTTAAATTTTGTTTTTGTCAATTGGTCACAACTCAAGGTTCGTCATTGTTCATTTAGATCTTTTTTGCCTCTTTTTTATAAAACTAAATTCGATTTGTCGAAGCAATTGCATCGTTAACTGTAATTTGGACACTAAACTTTGAAACGTAACTTTTTAATATTTTTAGCATTTTTTTTTTCAATTTCGATATTTCATGAGCATAACGTGACAATTAAATTGTCAAAATCTGACAGAAGTGTTATCCTCTATATTTTTAAACAGATCCTCTAATTTTTATAATTTTTCTTTCTTTCTGACTTTTTTTCGCTGTGCCTCTCTATTTGTGTCTAGTGTTTGAATGAACTATCTCACTACTTACTATCCCTTTCTCTCGCTCTCATGCACGCAAACCACACACATATTAAACAACGCACACCCATAAATATACGCACATGAGCTCGCACACAAACAGACACATAAACTAACATATACACAAGCATATACAAACCTCACCACCAAAAGAAATATTTTAAAAACTTTATCATTGACCTGCAATCATTACTCAAAAGTATTCATCGTTTTTATATGAATTGACAGCAGTTTTTTGGAAGAATAGGTGTAGTTTTTTTACACAAGTGTATCGGTAACCGTGGAAATGACAGTGAATCCGAATTGAACTTTCTAAGTTTTCGAATTTTTGTTGTCATTTCTGATATTTCAAGATTGTAAGGGCGCAATTGTTTTTTCAAAATATGGCAGACATGATATCAGCGAGATCAACAAGCAATTTACTTATAGCATTGGACATGTTTAAACCCGCAATTTGATGGAATTTTTAAGCTATTTTTTATTTTTTCTTTGAAATCTGCCAGTCTTTGTTCTCTGCTTCTATTCGTGTTTAACATTTGAAGGAACAATTTTGCTGACACCAACTCTCTTGGCATATCACTCTTTTTACACATATTACAAACTTTGAAAAAACAAGCAACCGTTCATACACAGGCGTGCATAAACATACTAATTGTCATATTTGTCACATATATGCAAAGATAACCATCAATCAGAAAATTTTATGTCCATTGACCCAAGGCTGAAAAAATGGCAATATCGATTTTAGGCATCATCAAATTTCGTGGCTTCTTTATCTACACAATCTGGTTTTTTGTGCTAACTCATATTAAGACCTCAGCAAACCACAATTTATACTTCAGAATTGAAAAATCTAACAGAAATGAGGCTTAGATTTATTTCAATAATCATTGGAGAACAAAAGTTTTTCTAAAACGTCAAACATCTGCTTGAAAATGCCTGAAATTGAGTTGTCAAGTTTTTTTATTGTTAGGTCTGGATCCATCGAAAAGCAGGAAATTGTTGGCCATTTTTGGGCCACCACTAGGCGAACTAATTACTCAGTACTGCAAAACAAAAGATTTGTTTATTAATTAATAGATACCTAGAAAATTTTTGCCAACCAGTAAAAATTGAAGATATTTCAATCTCAGTGGTCACAGAGAAGCATCACTCCTCATCAAAAATGCAGAATGAAAAATTTCTTCTAAAAAAAGAAAGAAGAGCTATACCAAATCTTCTATTGCGAACAATTGACTGATTTTCGTTGTGAACGTTCTTATTTTCCGTTTTTTTTTCGCAATTTTTGTAGGTTTTTTCAAAATTATATGATCTCATTTGCAAAATTAGTTTTGTCGATTTTACCTCTAAAAACAGAAGAGTGCTGTTGAACTGTTTGATCCAATTTTAGGCTAAAATGTGGCAAATTTTTTTCAACTATTAGCTTTTTTTCATCAAAAATTGAGTGATAAAACCCTTTTAGTCCATTTTGTATAAAGTTGAAGGTTTAAGAAAGTAAAAAAAATGCTGACACAATCTTCGTTAACACCCAAGAAGGTGAGTGTTATTTGTGCATTCTCTGAAGGTGTTTTTAAAACAAAATCTTGATGGTTT
>NW_027450829.1:0-23997 GCF_964194025.1 Convolutriloba macropyga
CATTGAAATTTAGCAAGATTTTGTTAAAATTTGCAATTTTTCCAAAATTTTCAATTTTTTTGTCCCTGTCTGAGTAAAACGACCATTACTGGCCAACGAAACTTTTTAGGTCTTGGGGATGGGTAACTTGACAGAACTTTCGAGACTTTCCGAACTTCAGCTGCTGTTATTTCGCGTAATGTCATCATCTCTGATCCTCATTAACAATGAGTTATAGTAGAAATGTTATTATCATAAATGACTTAACAGAAACTTTTTAGGAAATCAGTGTTAATTGCTCTCAAAAGCAATTTGTGGCCAAAAAATTAGTCCTGTTTGGCTCTTTTATGCAATATTTTGCTTGGCCGATTTTTGGTCGGACCCATTTGACCTTCGTCTTCAGAAACGGGATAAAGAGGTAGCGCCATGTTTGCATAAATTTCTCTTAGAGTCGTTCAGACATTTAGTCTTTAGGAACTGGTAGTCTTCTAGTGAAGTTGTAAATTTCAGAATTTTTGATACCATTTGACTACATCCTACCCCACTTCACGTAACGTGAGCCCCCTCCCCCTCCCCTAACACAACACCCTTCTTCTGACATACCCCCAAGCCCCAGGACCCAACTCTCTCGCCTCATGTACGCCCCCGCTCATATTACAGCTAGATATTGTTTTTAGGGCCACTTAAAAGATTATATTGAAGGGTTTTCTCATTTTAGTTATTTTGATCTAGTTATATCTAGTTGATTCCAGAGCCTTTTGCCTTTCAAGATAAAAAAATTTGTGATTTTTGATTTCAATTTAACTTTTCATTTGAAAAGGTTTAAATTTTTCCGGTGGATAGGTTTTCTAGAGGGCCTTTGTTTTTCTTAGCTCTTTATGACTCTGAGAGCCGAAAATACAAACATCATTAATTCTGGTGAACTTGTTTATATTTGTATATTAACGCTAGATGTTGTTTTTAGGGCTACTTAAAAAGAGTATATTGAAGGGTTTTCTTATTTTAGTTATTTTGATGGCTTAAACTCAACACGGTCAAATTATTTTCAGCCCACTAGTCTTCAAGTATGCGAGTTAGAGAAACTGTTTTGGAGACTTATACTTGTTGTGTGAAGAGTGGTCCTTAGAAATTGATCCCACACCCCCACCCACCTACGGCCCCACATCAGTCCCTCCAATCAACTTTTGAACCCCCGCTGCGCTAGCTTTACGCCCATTCATTTAATCTTAAGCTGGCCTCACTAAACCGTGGCTAGCTACTGACGAAGCCAACTGCTGGCCGGTCGTTTGAGAGCAATTCGCCCGATGTTAGTCGGTTATGTTTAATTGTTCTCGAAGAGAAGCGGTTATTGTAAACGTGTGTTTTTTTGCGAATCGAAGAGGAGTATTGGTATTCTACAGGTTTTGTTTAGCAGAAAGCGATTTGGTTCTTGACTTGAATTTTGACTTCTTGATGTTCGCGATTTTTTGTCGGTTTTGATTGTCGATTTCTGTTTTCGATCATTGGAATTTAACAATAGCTGTTTGTAATGTATAGCAATCAGGAACTGGTAGTCTTCTAGTGAAGGTGTAAATTCCAGAATTTTTGATACCATTTGACTACATCCTACCCCCCCTTCACGTACCGCGAGCCCCCTCCCCCTCCCCCAACACCCTTCCTCTGACATACCCCCAAGCCCCAGGACCCAACTCTCTCGCCTCATGTACGCCCCCGCTCATATTAACGCCAGATTTTGTTTTTAGGGTCACTTAAAAAGATTATATTGAAGGGTTTCTCATTTTAGTTATTTTGATGGCTTATACTAAACACGGTCAAATTATTTTTTATCTGCACTTGCTTTTCACAAGACAATTTTGTTTTCATTATTAATTGATCTGAAACTAATTTTGTAGCATTTAGATTAGTCCTGCTTTTTGCACTACAGGATTTTCTTTCGATGGCTTTTTCATCTGACCATTTGACTTTTCAATCTTATAAACGGGACAAATAGTTATAACCCGAAGGAAATTGGGGTGCCGAGTAGTTCTTTTAAGGCCCCACGCTTTGCAAGTTTCTCAAATTACAAACGTGTTATTTTTTCAAATTTTACTGGCTCACACGTGTTTTTCCTAGTAAATAATTGACAATTAAGGGTTAAGAAAAGTTATTTTTTTGACCAAAAAGTTGAACTGTAAAGCCGTCAAATCGAAATTATGTTCTTATTTAAAACGAAAAAAAACTGAAGTATGCATTGTTTTTTCCGACAAATTAACTATCAATATGTTTTGAAATTTCAAAACAGGAAAACTATAAAAATCTGCTCCAGAAATTTGGAAAATTCTCAAAATGCAGCTTTCAAGTGTTCCAATAAACATTGATCGACAATTATGTGTAAAAACAAGGTTATCATTTTCAGAAAAAACCAACTAAATGTGAGCTATGGTGACAGTAACGCGCAAAACAAAACAGATTAAAAAATGTGCTTGCGCTTTCTTTTTTTTCCTGTGTTTTCTGAGGCCTTGCTTATTACGTTATAGTTTTTCACTGAACTGAAAATGAAACTCTTTGTTTGTGATTTTGAGAAATTCTCAAAAACCGAAGACAAAGCGAACCGGTTTTTTTCGCAATAAAAGTTTAGATTAACGAGAAAATTGTTTATTTTTAATCTAAGTTGTTTTAATTTGAATAATTATTGTCCGTCATATTTACCAATATCTGCATCTGCCAAATTTCTTGAGCTTCTTGTTTTGTTTGTAACTTTTTGTTAGGCACCAGAAAAAAGCCATTTGAAGAAAAAATTTCAAAGCTATGCTTCCCTTTGAATTTCTTAAAACATCTTTAACCATCAGCACGGCAATTTGTTTTGTTAGGAAAAATCATTTTTTTAGGAAAATTTTGTTAAAAACTTTGACGCTTTCCCACTTGAAAAACTGTCCAACTTTTTGGAGCAGATTCAATTAAATTTATTGTTTTGCAGTTTTAAAACATATTGATAGTTAATAGTTAATATGTTGGAAAAAACAATGCATATAACAGTTAGTTCTTTAAAAAAATATATATAGTTTCAATTTAGACTGCTGTATCGCACCGATGCCCATACACAAATCCAAAATCAGAATTATGAATGTTTATGTTATTCGTTTCGAACACAAATACAAAAACTACGAAAATTTAGCCTCAATATTTTCATCAAATTGTTGCGCCGTGTTGAAAGCCTTTCGTTCGAATGCTTAATTCGTTTATGACATCAGAATTACAGAAATTTTTAAAAACAATTTCAACTAGTGTACAGTTTTTGGGAGAAGAAAAGTATCTTGCGCCAAATTAAAAATGAAAAAAACAAGAAATCAATTAGTTTTTTTTCCTTCTTTTGTTGTATGCTTTTTGATACTCTTAAAATATTCATATCATCTTTTGAGATTTAATAGGTTTTATGAATGTTATCATTTCCTATTAATCAAGAAATTTCACATAGTTGAGAGCAAACGTCTCGAGTTCATGGAAATAATGAGTTTTAATTTTTTAAGTTGTTTTATTCCTTTTTATCAAAAAAAATCCAGATTTTGATTCTTTTTTCATTAGTACTACCAAACCGGCTAATTTTTTTCTGACGTTTTTATTAAGTTCAGAGATAATTTTTAAAGTTATTTTTTAGTTTGCCTAGATTTGTAATGGAAAGTGACTATCAAAAATAATTTCCCCATTGTTCCGTCACTTTCGGAAACAATTTTGCCGCATGTTGACTGATGATTGAGTTAGCAAACATAACTGCAAACAACAACTCATTGGCAAAAGGGGAATTCTCATCACCCAATTGCTCAAAAGAATAAAATTGTTATCAAAAAGTTATTTTCAAATGTTTCGCTATATTTCCTCAACGGTTTTGTTTTGCTACAATAAAGAATTATATACATAGAGAGATTAGATTGGAGCTCAAATAGAAAAATTTCCAATTGTTGAACGTCTTCATTTTGTTGTTGGAATTGATTTACAAGAAAAAATGATGAAATTTTTGTGACCCCTGTGGGTCTTGCTTAGTTTTTATATGCTATAAAACGCTTTTTGGGAAACTGATTTGCATACATTTATTAAAATCATTAGAAAATATAATCATTTTGAGCCAAAATCTATCAATACTTCGCTGATCATAAAATTTTGCTCGAAGAGGTATTGAGTGATTTTTTAATACCACGTTTTGCAATCAGATGAGTGTTTGTTTTTTTTCACAAACTTTATGTTTGTTTTGTAACATAAAAATTAAAAATCAATGTCAACGGATTTAATAAAAACATTTTTGTTCTTTTTGTCGTTTTGTTCTTTTGAAGGGTTAATAAAATCGGCATTTTCTTTAATTATACTTAAGAAATGCAAAAATATAGGGTATAGTTCTTTAAGTTTTTCTTCTTTTTTGTAATAGATTTGTGTGCTGTGAGCAACTGTATCCAAAATTGAAATTAATTTCTGTGCGTTTTGGAGAAACTAAAGTTTTGTTTTACAAACAAAATCAGCTTCAAAAAATGAAAGAAAAAAGATTCACCTTTTATTCTATCCACTGAAAACATCCATTCTACTTGCCCAACTAAAAAAAATAAAAATGTTGAATATCATCAAAACCTAATTTTTAAATAATGTACGCAATAATTATATTGTCTGAAATGTAAAGGAAAACAAACAATTTCAAATAATCCGTTTGACATTTCAATTCTAATTTTTCTTTGTCTTCAATGCTTTAAGAGTTTAAATCTCTCTTTTCGTGAAGTACGGTCATATTATGGATTTGTTGTAGCTTCGGGTTTCATCGCACTAACATTCTCCACTCTTCGTTGTAACTTTCTGCGCAGTTCACAGTACTAGGCAAGCCCTCGTTGACTTTTTTTTCAAAATTATGAATAATTGTATTAAAACATTCAACGCTGAGTGAAACCACAAAGAAATAGGTTGAGAGACTTAACAGCAAAATCGATCAGCCGCGAATTAAAATGAGTGTTAAATATAAAGAATTAATTTCTCCAACGAAATATAGAATTTTCATTTCAAACTTTGCAAAAATAGAAAACTAACTTGATTCTACTGCATATCTCTTTTATTCCTGGAATGCTAACGAAGGCTATCCTTTATTGTAGAATGAAACTGCGATAAAAAAGTTTTAACTTTATACAAAAAAATTCATTAAGGGCGATCCGACCTTATTCTTGCCCCTTTTTTCTGACCCAGGAGTTACCAGGTGACTGGGTTTACCACGGGTGCTTTTGTTAGAGTCATAATACGATGGCAGTTATATGTTCCTTTCCTCGGGAAAGCAGTTTTCAAGATCATTTTAATAGCAATTCCAGTTAAAATCTAAATTCTTTTTAAGTTTTTGTGTTATGTACCGGATTTCGCTTTCAAAACTGCCCAACAATTTCGATTTTGAAATTTAGAATTTTACTTCCAGTGAATGGCTAATTAAAATGAGATAAAATTATTCTTGAAGAGGCATTATCGAAATATGGTTCGAAGCGTCCGCCCCCGTTTATTTAGATTGCAGAATGGCAGTCAGGACAAATTACCCACTTCCATGTTTACCGAATGCCATCATAGCCAATGTCATTATACCCCCTACCATTTACCCAATGCAATTTTACCCAATGTCAAATTTGTTTCACTTTATTACCAAAATTACCAGAACTGTCATTTAGCGCAATGGCCATGCTTCAGCGACCCTTGGAATGACCCGATCATGAGATTATATTGTCCGCTTAGTTATGTTACAAATTTTTGCTTGAAGAGGGATTGAATGATTTTTTTAATACCACGTCTTGCAATCAGATGAGCGTTTGTTTTGTTCAAAAAATTAATTTATGTTTGTTTTGTAACATAAAAATTAAAAATCAATGTTAACAGATTTACTATAAACATTTTTTTTCTTTTTTTTCGTTTTGTTCTTCTGAAGGGTTAATAAAATCGGCATTTTCTGTAAATATTCTTAAGAATTGCAAAAATAAAGTGTATAGTTTTTCAAGTTTTCCTTCTTTTTTTAAATAGATTTGTGTGCTGTGAGCAACTGTATCCAAAATTGAAATTAATTTCTGTGCGTTTTTGAGAAACTAAAGTTTTGTTTTACAAAAAAAAATCAGCTTCAAAAAAAGACAGAAATAAGATTCACCTTTTATTCTATCTACTGAAAGCATCCTTTCGATTTGCCCAACTGAAAAAAAATAAAAAATGTTGAATATCAACAAAACCTCCTTTTTAAATAAGGTACGCAATAGTTATATTGTCTGAAATGTAAAGGAAAACAAACGGTTTGAATTAATCCGTTTGACATTTTTTTCTAATTTTTCTTTGTCTTCAATGCATTAAGAGTTTAAATCTCTCTTTTCTTGAAGTACGGTCATATTATGCATTTGTTATAGCTTCGGGTTGATCGCGCTAACATTCTCCACTCTTCGTTGGAACTTTCTGCATAGTTCACAGCACTAGGCAAGCCCTCTTGTTGACTTTTTCAAATTTATGAATAATTGTAGCAAAATCTTCATTGCTGAGTGGAACCACAAAGAAATAAGTTGAGAGTCTTATCACTAAAATCGATCAGCCGCGAATTCATATGAGTGTTAAATATAAAGACTTAATTTCTCCAACGAAATATAGAATTCTTATTTCGAACATTGCAAAAATAGAAAACTAACTTGATTCTACTGCATATCTCCTAAATTCCTGGAATGCTAACGAAGGCTATCCTTTAATGTAGAGTGAAACTGCGATTAAAAAATTTTTTATTATATTTGCTTTTATTAGAGTCATAATACGATGACTGTTGTATGTTCCTTTCCTCGGGAAAGCAATCTTCAATATCATTTTAATAGCAAATCCTGGTAAATTCTAAATTCTTTTAAAGTTTTGTGTTATGTACCGGATTTTGCTTTCAAAATTGTCCAACAATTTCGATTTTGGAATTTAGAATTTGACTTCCAGTGAATGGCTATAAATGAGATTAAATTATTCTTGAACAAGCATTATCGAATTATGGTTCGAAGCGTCCGCCCCCGTTTATTTAGATTGCAGAATGGCAGTCAGGACAAATTACCTCACTTTCATGTTTACCGAATGCCATCATACCCAATGCCATCATACCCCCTACCATTTACCCAATGCAAGTTTACCCAATGTCAAATTTATTTCACTTTTTTGCCAAAATTACCGGAGCTATTATTTAGCGCAATGGCCATGCTTCAGCGACCCTTGGAATGGACCGATCATGAGATTATAATGTCCGCTTAATTATGTTGAAACATCCTTGTAATAGCAACAACTATTTTCTAATCGAAATATTCATTGAAGACATTAAAGTGCATTGGCATTGAATATAATGGCATTAGGGAAAATGGAATTGGGTAAATTTTAATAAGTAAATTGTCAAGTAAAAAAGATGTCTCTTGTTAATTACTAATTAACGAAAAAAATATTTGATCGAGACGGCGTGTTCTTGAAACGTGAACGTCTTGAATGAGCTTCCTTGTCGTTGATCCAGAGCCAGAGAATCGTTGCCTAGGAAAAACGAGCCAAAATTTAAACTTCGACAAACCTTTTAGTTGACAATCAACTGGCTTATAACCATGGTCATCGACACAACAGATCGATCAACAGTATAATGAATAGTAAAAATTTCTATTGTCCTGGATAAACTTAACTACCTAGACGACCCACAAAACACCTCAGGAAACCCTCATTAGTGTCCAGGGGCACCGAAAAGTGTGTTTTCGTTGTAATACTTGGACAGATATTGTTCAAAAACCTTTAAAAAACACTCTGGGCACCACTCTTAGTGAAGACTCTATTCTCCAGGACACCCGGCCAATAAGCAAATCAGGTTTAGGTGTTCGGGAGTGTCTCGACCAGATTAGACCTGTTTTTGTTAGCTCAATAATGTCGAGCACTTTTCATGTATCACTGGTAGTAGTCCAAAAGATGACAGTGTTTTCAAGAAAACTATGATAGCCTCAACTCCTCGGACTTGCCAGCCTTCGCTTGGAAAGTTTAAGAAGTTTTTGTCCATAAACTGTTTAAGCAATAATAGAAAAGCAGAGAAACAAGAGAGAAAAGGCGAGAGTTCAATCGTTGTCTCTACGTTATTCGGGAGCAAGGTTATTAGTGCCATCAATAACCGTTCTCGGTATTCATTTGACTGCAAATTATATTCGGTTAAGCGCAATGTACATATTGAGTGCACTTGTTTATAATGCTAATAGGAAATGTATGTACTGTAAAATTGAGATTTTGGACGTTCATGGAGACCGCGTTGTTTCATGTTACAGGATTGTTGGTAAGACAGCCAGGCAAAACAAAATTCCCCATACAATTGTATCAGCTTGCTCCGCTGCAAATTTGGACCAAGTGGAAAATAAGAACTTATACCAGACAGTATATATTCCCTCTTGGCAAGCAAGTTGGCCGGCTGCCTTTTGATGTGACTACGATACATCGTTGCATCCCAATTCAAATACTAATGTGGCCTTGAAAGCTGACTATATTTTTGAAGCAGCAGACAGCGGAAGTATGACACACTTAAAAATATTTGTTGAGAAAGAGGCATTCTTTTCGTTTCACTTTTCATTGAAGTTTTCGGGTTGTTTTTCCCCACAGAAATTCAAATAGACGCCGAAGAGAATGACGGTTATTGCTGACAATGAGTGCTTTATTTCTTGGGATCAGTTAGTTGTTCTTAACAATTTAGACCATTCAATTTTTATAATCGCTATCCGAGGAGCTGCATTCATGATTCTTGCTAGAACCCAAAGATAACTCTATTTGTGTTTATAGAATAACCAATTGAGGGGAGTTTTGCGTACAAATTTAGTCAACAGTGAAATGAAATTGGAATCAGTAATTTCACTACCTTGTTGCCTTACCCAATGAGCTGTGAGACCAAATTTTATTACTAAATTAAAATATCATGTTGGTTATTAGGATTACTTTGCAACATTGAAAACGCAATTGTGTCGGTTGCCATTTCATGATGTGTTGAAATGACAATATGATCTGTTCACGATCTGGACTGATTATAATTTGCGATTAGCTAAGATTCCATAAGAGATGTCAACTAAGGATTGAATTTAAATCATTCTACTCTGAATCAAATGTCAGCAGTCCATTTCATTTCATGCTTTTTGTTTTCTTCTCTTTACGTTGGTTATGTAAGAAAAAACTAGTGATTCTGATTAAAAAGTTTAGAGTACAGAATTTAAAATTGTTTGAAATTATGATTCTACCTTGAAGAACCTTTTCCCTATCTTTATTGTCGTAAGAATTGAGAGGATGAGTTCTTTTCCTTTGAACCTAATTTGAGGCGTTGTCGGATTACTTCAATCAATTTATGGTTCTCTTTTCAGCTGCTCCTAATTAATATTACAGTCACCGCACTTACTGAAAATTTGAAAACAGAAAAAAACAACGCCACGCCTCAACACAATTTTTTCAACTGAAAATTGGTGTGCCTTAGCGCGGCATCAGTTTGCTCTCAACTCTATCTGCTGATTGTAAATGATTAACTTGTTTTCCGCTTCAAATAAAAGCTCAAGAGTTCAATATTTTATTATTTAACTATCCGCATAATTCGTCTTTGTTTCCATCTATCAAAGAGCTATTGTGTTTTAACTTCAAATCAGAATAGATCAATTAGTTTTTAATTCCTGCTGAGGCTCCAAAAGTTGGCGCCTCTAGAGTGCGAAGAAGACATTTAGTTATCATTAAGAGAAATTTCCTCAAAAAACAGAGCAGAATGGAAACTACAATAAAATCGCGTTCAGCCTCTATGACTTTAGCCGCCTATAAATTAATTACCGCTTAAATTGATACCGCCATTACCATATTTTAGATCAATTTAATAAATTCAAATTTGTTTGTTCGATGTTTACAAATAACCGCTAAAATTGGCAAACTATCAATGTATTATAATGCAAAGCTTTGCCTATTTGTAATTTTGGTGACTAAAATAATGCTCTATTTTGGCACATAAATCTAAAGTTTTCAGAAAACGTAAACTTTTAATTTATTTACTTAAGTAATTTAGCTATATTTGTCGACGAAGTTAATCAACAGGGTTGATTAATCCTTTTTCAAAAACCGATATAATGAGTAAGTGAATCGACCATGGACAAACTTGTAAATTGGGCTCAAAATTCTTCTCTTCACGGGGTTTCAAATGCTGTTCTCGCATCCAAAAGTCGTACTTTGAAAGCCAGAGTAATCTGGCTCGCCCTATTTCTGGTGTTTACTTCAATTTGTATTTACTTTCAGTCGAAACTCTTTTACCAAATTGTAGTCGAGAAACCAACTGTGGTGGAGCTAAAATTCGAAAGATCAAAATTAGTCAATTTCCCCAATATTGTTATTTGCGACCTCAATCTGGATTTGGAAAAGTTTCTCAAATTGACTGAAAATCTTGGAAATTTTGGACTTCTGGGGATGCAATTTATCCAGTTGAGTTTCCATGATTTGTATCAAGTAGTCCGGATGGCAGCCAGGGAGAATTTGACAAACTTGATTGAAAAGTACCCCCTGTTAGATCAACAGTATCGCAATTATTACAATGCGGCCGATGATGCTCTTATCTCAATGTTCGGTAAGTACTCCATTTTTAAAAAAAAATTGTGAAGAGTGAAACCTTGTCAAAGTTATGTTACCTATTTCTGGACACAAAGAGAGACTTCAAAAGACAATCGAAACTAAAACTGATAAGCTGCAACAGATAGGTGATAATTACACAAATAAAATATAGAAACAACTTTTCAATATCAGCTAAAAAAACTATAATCATTTTTTAATTCTGAAATCATGCAACATCACGTAACAAAGACCTTCTTAGGCAACAGAAGCACTTAGTACTAATACACTACGGTGCCAAAGAGCTACGTAAAACAGAACTTTTTAAAAACTCTCGCACGGATTTGAAAAAATTCCATTCCCATCTCAGTTGTGATGTTTTGGTTACTGGTTGATCGATTTATAAATTGTTACGTTTGGGTTATTAATTATTCCACTTAATAATTTTATGAAAATACTTCAGCTAAAACAAAAACCCCTGTCTGAAAACAGTTTCATAAAGATTGGAAGCCGCCGACATGAAACGGATATGACCGACGAGATCAGAAAATTAGAGTCCGTTACCCTTGTCGCTAGATTGCGCACAGCATAGAATGCGAAGTCTACCCACCTATGTACCAAAAACTGAGCGTGTTGGACTTATTTGCGCTCGCTTACTTTCCTGATCTTAATACATGTGTTCGGAAAACACCGATTTTGCCTAGTATATATTCTCGAGCAAATTCGTTTTTTTTGTAAAGAAGTGAGGAAACGAACGGGATATTTGTGTAAAAACCGAATTCTTTTAGATTGCACTTTTAAAACCAAAATCGGGAAGCCAAATAAAAACGTTTCATGCTTGAATAAAAGAATTGATTATTCATCAGTATCAAGTTTTAGTTTTTTTAAATTCAGTTTAAGCGGCTTAAGTTTGCTCTCAGCTCATCTGCTAGCCCAAAAATTAACCATTTTTAATTAGTTGCGACACCTGCTTAACGAATTCGGATTGCAACTATTACAGATTCTCTCCAGACACTATCTGATTTTCTGAACAGAAAAAGGAATCAAAACCGACTGTGCATGCCAAATTCATGACAAAAATGTTATCTGAGCTTATTCTAGGAAGTCTTTTAAAATAACCCTTAGAACAGTATGATACAGTACTGATACAGCATTTTACACGAATCAGTACTGGCTTACTATGATACTAAGATCCGGAATAGTAGATCGAGGTGACACAGCAGGGGAAAGATTGCAACAATTTTTTGCTCCAATTCATTTCTGATTTTCATTGAAGCTTGTGTTAGTCGCCGTAATGCCGTTTAATTCACTATAATGCGATGCTTTAACCTCATTATAGTAAAGAGTACAAACAGAGTACAAAAAATATGGATAATTTGTGCACTAACTATGTGATACATATGATTACCTATATATATATATATATATATATATATATATATATATATATATATATATATATATATATATCGAAATTTGTATGTGTACTTAATTATCAATCTATCCTCTATTTTATATAAAAATCATAAATAAATCATAACTAAGGTTATGACTTTTTATTATTCACGTATAAATATATTCCCGCTAGTCTACTAAATTATTTCATAATTTGTTCACAGTATTTTATTATAAGTAATCATAATCTCGTTTATCATTCTGAATTCAAGTTGCTCTGCAAACGCTTCTACTTTACGCACGTCAAAGTCTAGCTTGGATTTGCTCCGCAATTCCAATAAGTAAATTTAGCCACGCTCACTAATTTTCGTATTCGCTTCGCGATTCCAATATAATTTCGAGATAGTGTACTCGCAACACTATTACAACTCTATCCGCTAAGCTAACTTATAACATGGCACAGTCAGCACTCAAGGACAGTGGCAAATCTCCACTCGGAATACAGCCTTTCTGGGAAAAGGCAACCCTTGAGCCTCCACTTCGATGGGAACATTGGAGGACACAGCTCAAACTTGCAATCCTTGCTCGTGAAGGAATTGAAGTGGATCTACTATTAGCCGATCCCCCCGAAAACCTAATTCTACCTCTTGAAGCAGCCTATGAGGACGCAATTGAAAATCCGACAGCACAATCGGAGCGAGATCGACGCACCCGAAATGAACAGGCAAAAACAGCATGAAAAAATAATTGTCAACGCATTATAGCGGTAGGCACACTATGCGGAGACAAACAGTGGAAACTCTGCGATCGAAAAGCATCGTCGTTGATGTACTTGAGTCTGGTAACAGAAGGGCGGAGAATATTCAATTCAAAAAACTCGACTGTTGATCTGGATGAAATTTCAACAAGAAATCTTTGGGATGTCTTGAACACAACTTTCATCCAAATTCACAACATCACCTTCGATAGATATCTCTTTCTTAAATGAAAACAGCAAAAGGGAGAGCCAATTGAGAAAGTTTATGGTCATCTCAAAGAACTTTCGGAAAATTGCGATTTAGTAGAAAAGGGGGATACGATCATTAGAGATGTTTCTATCGCAAACATGCAGAATGAAGATATCCAAAAAGAACTTCTAAAAGAAACGGTAGAACCTGACAAAGCATTGGCAATAGCAATTAACATCGAAATGGGTACCCTCAACCAGCTCAAAATGAATGCAAATAAGAATGAACTCAATTCAACCGTCAATCAAGTGCAGCGGATGCGCATCGCAAATGCTACTCCTTTTTCTACCATGAACACTACGGCACGGAAAAAGCCCACAACTTGTCATTTCTGTGGAATGAACTGGACTCTTGAGCATCGCAATAGATGTCCCGCTCGAGGAAAGAAATGCAATAATTGCGGTATTGAAAATCATTTCTCAAAAGTCTGTCGGAAACCAAAAAAAACCCTAATTGGTACCCAAAACCTAGGCCACGGGTTAATAATGTCAAAAAAGATGATCAAGCTGAAGACGTTAATCAAATTTCGATTGATTTTGATCCTGACTTGGAATCGAATTATTCATCAGATGAAGATAATTGCGTGGCAGCAGTATCTTCGGCGGAATTCACAACTTCAGTGGAGGCAATCAATCTCCCCGTAACGATCGGAAATACAGCAACGAATGTTTTGGTGGATTCGGGCAGCGTATGCACAATAATAAACGAATCATTGGCAACTTTAATTGTTTCCCAAGACTCAAATTCAAAGTGGATACGCGAGGCGAATCCCAAACAATTGAAAACTTTCTCCAACGAACCTATTCATACGCTAGGCATTCTTCAAACTTCAATTCAAAGTAACAATTGGTACGCGAATCCAATAGAAATTCAAATCGTGACGGATGGCCACCGCCCACTGTTAGGTAGAGATTTGTTTCCTGTACTCGGACTCTCAATCCAACAGTCAGATAATCAAACGACAATTAACCAGGTAGAACAAGAATACTGTCCAATCAAGAAACAAATTGCAACTGATTTTCCTGATTTAATCTCCAGAATCGGTAAGTCCAAAGTACATATTGTTCGTTCAAAATTTCATAAAAATTACACCCCATTACACCAAAAAGGCCGTCGCGTTCCTATAAATCTGTTGGACAAAGTATCTGACGAATTGAAAAAACTTTCACAACAAGGACATATTGAAAAGTTACCAGAATGTTCCGATAAAAATTTTATTTCCGCTATCGTAATTACAGTCAAGAAGGACAAATCTGTAAAGTTAGCTCTCGATTCAAAAATTTTAAACAAATCAATACATAAAAATAAATACCAATTGCCAAACATAGACAGCCTTATCGATTCGATTTCACAGCACATTAATGACTCTAATCATGGCCAAAACGTTTGTTTCTCAACGATTGACTTAAAGTACGCATATAGTCAATTAATCTTGCATCCGGATACCGCACGTCATTGTAATTTCAATATCAGTTGTGGTGACGCAACAGGTACGTATCGTTTAAAAACGGGATTTTATGGTCTTACAGATATGCCAGCGGAGTTTCAAAAGGCGATGGGTTACACATTGGTTGGTTTGTCTAACACATATTGTTTTCTTGACGACATAATTGTAGTTAGCAAAGGTAGTAAGTTATCGCACCTCAAATACGTTTACGATTGTTTGAGAAAACTTGAGGCCGATAATCTCAGAATTAACTTCAGCAAATGTCACTTCGCAAAACATCAGATAAATTGGCTTGGTTTCACATTTTCACAAAGTGGTGTTAAACCCATAGAATCTAAAACAGCAGCAATTGCGGAAATCAAAGCTCCAAAAACACTGAAACAATTACGGTCATTCTTGGGTCGTGTCCATCACTTAAGTAAGTTTATTCCTAATCTTGCCAAAATATGTCATCCTCTTCGGCCGTTATTAAAGAAAAAAGACAAATTTAATTGGAATGAAAATCATCAAACACATTTCGAGCATATCAAAACCGTTATTGCGAATGCTACAGAAAACACTCATTTTAACCCGACACTGGAAACGCGAATCAAATGTGACGCATCTCGTCAAGGTTTAGGCGCTGCACTTGAGCAATTGGATTGTGAAGGGTGGAAAACGGTAGCTTTTGCATCTCGATTTTTTAATAGCAATCAAGAACGTTAGAGTATAAATGAACTGGAATTGCTTGGGGTGGTTTGGGCTATTGAATATTTTAAATATTATCTCTTTGTGAAGAATTTTACTGTCTTGACAGATCACAGAGCACTTCTTTCAGTCTTAAAATCTCACCGTTCCAATAAATCTTATAATATAAGATTAACCCGATGAATCGATCGCCTGTTACCTTTCGATTTTAATATCGAGCATATTCCTGGCACTAGAACGGGTTTAGTTGATTATATTTCGCGCCAACCAAATCAAAAAGCAAAAAGCGTCACTCAATATGATGAGGAATTTATGGTAGCAACAATTTCCCGTATTCGCGACGCAATTACATCTTTATTTAGTCACTCAAATAAAATTCCTTTCCATAAGCGGCACATAAACAATAAATACAAATTACAAGTAAAGAAGACGCGCGTCCACTCTTGCAAACCTGCTAAAAATAGCACGCATATTTCAAATTCCTCAAATAATTCATTCACTACTCAAGCCCAAGCCAATAATTACAATCGAAAATTCATTTCTCGCTTTAAGTGCCACACAAATCACTTGCTCAAATCTGACACTACACTCGCATCGCGAATCCAGTCGCAAAATTCTAATTGTCATTTAATAGCTAATTCAAAACAGCAAATACTCCATATCAGAATGTCAGCAAATGAGGCATCACAAAGTAATCCACCCACTTCACCACAAACCCCGAGAGTGACATTCCGCAGCCAATCTACCCCCATTTCAACTACAAGTGCCGGGCCCAGTAACGCTCAAGCATCATCATCACTCGAGGAATACGACATCGAGCTATCCCGTGAGGAGATCTTTGAGAATAATCCCAACCAGCTCTTCACTAAATCTTTCCTGGCGGTCCTCACTAGTAAGGACGCGGTGTTGAAAGAGATCCGCGACTGTGTCATACAGGATGATGAGGCCCGTTGCAAAGAAGTGAGCACATACATCCACTCCTTTTGGAAGGATCTGCACGTAAAATCTGGGTGTCTGTGTGTAGATGATCGTGTGGCCATCCCGAATTCCATTAAGGAGGCGGTGCTCGAATCCATCCATTTGACGCACCCTGGTAGTTGGGGGATGACCTCTCTCTCTCTCAATATGCATGATGGCCCTATATGCATACGGAAATTTTAGCAAAAACATCCGATTGCGCCCCATGTACAGAGATTTGTAAGAATTTAAAACCTATCATACCAAAATCTAAATGGCATCCACACAAAGCTTGTCAAGAGCCAAACGAAGAAATACAGATTGATTTTGGGTGTCCGATAATTAACGATAAAGATAAAGATATTTATTTCTTAACATGTATTGATCGTTATTCCAAGTAACCGACGGTTAGAATATTTGACAATGCTAATGGAGTAAATGTAGTGAAATTCTTTCGCGACTACGCATATACTCACGGAATCCCGCGAAAAATACGTTTAGACCAAGCAACTTGTCTTGTAGGTAAACAAGTTACGAATTAATGTAATGAAAATAATATTAACATTCTCGACCCTCCGGTTGAGGATCATAGAGCTATTGGATTGGTAGAGCGAATGATACAAACAATCAAAAGACGTTTATCCTGTATGAAAGCTGAAAATAAAGATACGTTTTCAACATCTAAAGCGATTAAACAAATAGTTTCTGATTTACGACTAACTAAACAGAAAACAACAAAGATAACACCCTTTGAAGCTCATTTCGGCCGCCCTGCAAATACTCCTTCAAGGAATATTAGCACACTTCCATCAAGTTTAAATCTAACTTATGGAAAAATTGTTAATCACTATTTAGATGCTGAAACGGTTCCTGCGGATGACTTTCTGTGTGAAGCTGGGTGGCTCAGTGTTAACAGAAGCGATACCGAAATCGAACAGAAGATGTGTCAGGCATCTTTAGACGCAGGTCAGCGCTACCGAGAATCGGGCAACAAAGAGTCTCGTTTTATAACACACCCGCAGATAACGGATCCCATACCGAGAATGGAACAGTCCCTTAAACTCAAGCTGGGACGAAAACTCCCAAACAAAAAACGAGCAAAAAGACAGTTGGCAGGCCTGTATGAAGTACTCAAGCCTGGATCTTTCGTTACGAAGTCGTCACCCACGACAACGATCATCAACGAGCCCAGCAGATCCCCAGTAAAGGTTCGAGATAGGGATCTAGCCAAATTTGGGACAAAAGCTGAAAGATCCCCAAATTTGTGGGTATATGCCCAACGACGCCCTGCCCCTTACGAGAAAACAACGGAATCTAAAATTGCAAAACACATCAATGACCTTAAAAAGCAAAAGAGGGGCGAGATAAAAATCAGGCACCGTCAACGAGATACTACATCGGTAGTTTCGTCAGTAAACACAAATGTATCGCGTGCGCTGATGGTACGAAAACCAACAAAGCCACAGCTCAAAAGACGCCATAATGTCATCTCCGATGAATTTCACGAGAATGTGCCAGCTCCAGATCAACCAATGATTTCGATTGTACCGGCTCCACCTGTACCCGCTCCATAAGCCCCACAATCATCACTTATACCCCCCGTACAGGACGATCAAACAAAAGGCCGCAAGCGCAACCGACCTCAATTTTATGGATTCACTGATGCGGATATATCCCCAACAAGTTCTTTGGCCTAGTCAAGTTCAGCTAAACCAAAGAAGCGAAAAAATAAGAAAGACAAGAAAGCCTCAAAACCAGAAAATTCGGTAGTAGCCCTTATTCAAGACGCCGAACAGTCAAGAATCCCGTCACCACCTCGACCTGATCTACAATTGGGGCAAGTTTCACCATCTGATCCCGGAATTAGATATTATGAGTATGAGCAAGAACGGGAAATGTCGGTGTGGGATGCAGAGAATGAAATATAATGAAAATTTCAAACTTTGAAAACTGAAACAAACTACAATTTCATTATTCAATTATGTATTTGCTCTGTATTTCCAATTTTCAATGCGTATACCAAATTTAATTTATTCAATTTGTTGTTCTATTCCAATTTTAATTTAATTCATGTACTCGCTCTGCAAATCCACTCATATGTGCAATTTAATTTATGCTTCTCAACTTGTTCATTTACCTATTTTCATTTTACAATGTATCTGCTCTGAAAATCCAACTTTATTCGGATTTTCCAATTCAATGTGCTGTAATTGTCATTCTTATTTCTCATTTCAATAATTCTTCACATATGCTTTGCATATACACAAGTTTACTCTTATTGTCAGTTAAATTGAGCATTTGCGACGTCTCTCCAATCTATTTTGAGTTATGTTTTAACTTCTTGATTCTTGGTGTTGCTTCATTTTAAAATTGTATATATATTTCAATTTTTTGTCACGGGGGAAATGTGATACATATGATTACCTATATATATATATATATATATATATATATATATATATATATATCGAAATTTGTATGTGTACTTAATTATCAATCTATCCTCTATTTTATATAAAAATCATAAATATATCATAACTAGGGTTATGACTTTTTATTATTCACGTATAAATATATTCCCGCTAGTCTACTAAATTATTTCTTAATTTGTCCACAGTATTTTAATATAAGTAATCATAATCTCGTTTATCATTCTGAATTTAAGTTGCTCTGCAAACGCTTCTGATTTACGCACGTCAAAGTCTAGCTTGGATTTGCTCCGCAATTCCAATAAGTAAATTTAGCCACGCTCACTACTTTTCGTATTCGCTTCGCGATTCCAATATAATTTCGAGATAGTGTACTCGCAACACTATTACAACTCTATCCGCTAAGCTAACTTATAACAAAGTAGCAGCTAGTGATAAGTTGAACTTAGTTCTAAACTTATTGATCTTGATATGACAGAAGTACGGTACGTTAGAGAAGTTAGTCAGGCCCTTGCACGGTGGCCCTGCTCGGCAAACCTAACCAGATGTTAGTACGGTTTCCATCTAAAAAATATACGCTGCTGCAGTTTGTCAAGTTTTGGTAATTTTCTTTATTTTCGATCTGGTTTGACGATAGGTTTCTCCAATTCCCTGCGCGGCACTCTTGGCGCCTACAACAATCACGACCATGAGAGGTCATCTGTTGCCGTTGATGTCAACGACTTTTACGAGCAGATTACAGTTCCACTGAGGCAGCAAATTGTACTATGTATGTGGCGCGGAAAAAACTGTTTGGACGATGAGAACTGGAAGATGACACTGACTAGGAATGTATTTTGTCATGAGTTCACGCCACCGAAAAGGGAAGTCACTCATTCTCAGGAAAAACTCCGCTTGTTATTAGGTAAAACAAACCGGTCTCTCCCATTATAGCCCCCCATTATGGTATAATTATCATGATTGGGGGGGCTATAGGTTGTCTGAGCACTAAGCTGGGGGGGGGGGGCTGGGGCTATGATGCAAAAGACCCAAACAACCAATTATCAGCAATTCATTTCCACTTCAAATTAAAAAAAAACACTGAATTTCCAAATGAGAGTAAATAGGTCAAGGAGCCTAAAAATAACACAAATGGCAGCGTAAAGATATAACATAAATTATAAGTAACAGATAAAAGATTTTCTTCTCTAGGTAGAAGAAACAAATTCTAAGCTCCCATGTGAGAATACAAACTCAAAAATGAAGCGTTAGTTAAATTTAAAAGCTTTCCAAGAAACATTGCCGACAATGTTTCCAATGGGTCCTTCTGAAATTGTTTGAAAAAGTAGTTTTTGAAAATTTTTATAACCCGCCTGTTTGACTCATTCCCTTTTAAGTTTTTTTCAGGACAATTATTAAATGATAAGCCTCTTCGGATGATACTTTTGTTCAGCCATGATGTTTTTGACCTCTCTTCAAGAAAAATAGTTTTTGTTCTTGTATGTCTGTAAAACTTATAAGTTGGCAAGCTAAGTCCTGTTATTTTCCGGCAGGCAGGCTTCTTAAATGTCAAGAGTTGATTGACATACAGTGCTGTTCTGTATTCAAGCAATTGTTTAATTGGCAGTATACAATTATCTTGTTTGATACTAAGTGATGAACTGTTAAATCGTTGAAAATAACAAGCTTTAACTGCCCAATTGAGTTGCTTTTCTAAGGTTGTCAGAAGATTTTTTTGAAATTGACGAAAGCAAAAACAGCTGAGTACTGGAGATGACTGACCACAAGAGAATTCAGTAAGATTTTGCGCAAATGGTATGGTACTAGGATTCTCAGGACATAAAGTGTTTTTATTCCTTGCGCCATCTTACTGAGTATTTGTTTAACTTGTTGTTGGTACAACAATTTTTTGTCCAAAATTACTCCGAGATGTTTCACATTCTCAACTTCTTTTATTATACGGTTGTCAACTTTAATAGACTCTGCTGCGGATGAAGTGCCAAAGACAATGAACTCAGTTTTTTCTGAATTCAGTTTTAAAGAATGGTATGAAAAATAGTCAACAAGAGAAGAAATTGATTTCTCTAAATGAAGCTTGCAATCAGTGATTTTTCTGCCGAAAGTATAAACAACCGCATTGTCAGCGTGTTGGATTAAACTGCAGTTGATGAAATTGTGTAGGTCATTTACATATAGGTTGAAAAGGAGTGGTCCTAAAACTGTGCCTTGTGCAACTCCTTGCCTGACCTCCAGCCAGTCAGATTCAGCTTCTGGTATCACTACTCGTTGATGTCGGTCACTGAGGTAACTCTTAATGAAAAAGATAGCCGAAGAGGAGAAACCAAGTTGTTTATGTTTTTCTAGTAAAAGCAAGTGGTCAATTGAATCAAAAGCTTTTGATAAATCTAAAAACGCAGCAGTGACCACTTTTTTTTCATCAAGTTTGTGTCTTACAGTTTCTGTCAGATAAACAAGAGCATCAATTGTTGAAAAAAATTTTCTGAAACCAAACTGTGTTTTCGATAGGAAGTTGTTTTGTGATAGGTGTTCCTCTATTTGATCTTTGATTAATATCTCAAGAACTTTTGACAAAGCAGGCGTTATAGAAATAGGCCTATATTTCAGCGGATTTTCAGTGTCTCCTTTTTGTGGATAGGTGTAATATTTGCGAACTTCAGTAGAGAAGGAAATTTGTTTTGTTTAAGAAATCCGTTAAAAAGAAAACATATCGGCTCGGCTAAAAAATGAGAACCATCTTTTAATGCCCAAGCCGGAATAGTCAAAGGACCCAATGGTTTGTTTTTATTGAAGTTGTTGAGAGCTTTACGACAATCAAATGTGGTAAAGAAACGAAACGAGAACAAAGTAGGGTTGAACTGCTGAAAGTTTTTGATTAATGGTTGGTTTATTCAAAAGATATTCACCAAGTTTACTAAATTTGTAGTTCAACAAATTCGCTATTTTTTGCTGTCAGTTATTACATCCTCGAAGCAGTTTTTTAAAGAGAGGATTTTAGTTCGAGTTCTAGACTTATTTCTGACTTCGTTGATCAGATTCCATTGTTTCCTGGAGTTGTTAGCAGACTCAATCAATTGTGTTTGGAAGCGTTCATAATCTTTCAGATACTCTTTACTCGTCAGATCTTTCAGTTTTAGGAAATTATTTCTGATAGTAGAAATGCGTACCTCTTTATATTGAGGCTTTTTGTTGTGTTTGAGACAAACTTATCTGCAAGTGACAAATTAGGTTTGTGGTTTCGTGTCCACTAAGGTTTGTGGTTTCGTGTCCACTAATTTTGTCCGAAAAAAACAAGTGGTTGTTTTTGATTGATATATAGGGAAAAACGTTCAAAACGCTTGTTTTTTGGACCAGTATAATCATTTTTGACTGTCTTATAATCAGAGGAAATGAAACAACCATTTTCGTTAAAGGAGTGACAGTTTTGACCGACTTTGTCAAGACGAGATTTTAACTTGGGTTATATTCTCTCCCCCTCCCCCTTAGTGGACATGAAACCTGAACGCCCACCATGCACAAGTACTGTTTTTCGCAGAATAGCGTGCTTATACTTTAACAACATATAATTTGCTACTCGGCTCAAGAGCTGTGACAAAGTCGATGCCTCTTGGGGGGTCGGGGGTGCCCAGGTCTAGGTACAGACTTATGAAAAAACAAAGCTCGACCAAAAATGTACTATGAAAAGACCATATTTGACTCATTAGAGCTATGAAAAGAAAAGATTTCAGCTGGACTTTAAGACATTCTGGACTTTAGCTCGACTCAGTTTTTTCACAAACTTAAGCTCGACACAATGTTTGCAAGGGTCTTTTCATGGGTCCATCATTGGTCTTTTCATAAGTCTGCTTTTTAGCCATTAAAAACTTACGTGCAATTTTACATAAAAAGTAGTCAGCATGTATGCTCCTGCACCTTTTACGATTCAGAAGAACCACAAAACCCTCAAAAACTTTAACTATTCTTTTTTTAAAGAAATATAGCTCATGATTTTAAAAGGGAAAACAAACTGAAGAACGCCGAAATTTTGTCATGGCTAATGGGACTAGGACCAATACGCCAAAGCTAGCTGGTTTCATTGAATCAAGTAAGGTGGTATTATACTCAAGCTGCCATAACTCTTTATCTTAAGATTTGACAAAACTTAAAGTTTTTGGCAGTTTTTCCAATTGGTTCTTAAGTTCAACTGATCTGGTGCAAAGCCATTTAGTCTTGCTGCGGTTCTGCTTTTGTATGTACAGAAGCAGAAAAAAAAATCGAATTGTGAAAAAAACAGACTCATGAAAAGACTAATGGTGGACCCTTGAAGAGACCATAGTTCGACTTTCTTGGTTATGAAATGACTAATGGGGGACTCATGAAAAGACCTTAGCTGAACTTTCTTCATTATGAAAAGACTTTAGCTCGACCCATTAAAACATATAAGCCCAACTTTAACTAGGAAGCTCGACCGTGTAATTATAGTCAATATTGCCCCCCCCCCCGACCCTACTAGACTTTTAAAGTTTTTTCATAAATCGAGGCCTTGACCTGGATGCTCGGTTGGGGGGCGTCGACTTGCCTTCTTTCTAGTCTTTCTAGTCTGTTCTTCGATGTTTCTCAAAAAACTTACTCGATTACCTTTATTACATTGTTTCTACGTGCCTTTTGTGGTTCCGAATTCTTGTGTTCTGAATCAACGTCTTTACAATTGTTTTACAGGTTAACAGTTCAATTTTTGCGAAAGAGTCATGCAAGAAAACTGTTGAATTCTAGAAAGGCATTTTCTGCATCCACCTTCTTGACAACTGCAGATGATGTTCTACCATTTTTAGGAAAATACAGGATGGAAAATACGGAACTGCTATACTAAGTACTGAACTGATAAAAAGATAAATGGTCTAGGTTTTTTTGCGGCTCAGTCATCTGTCTCCAGAGTTCGCAAAGGAAGCCAGTCATAATATACTCAGTGTATTTATTAATTTTCTTAATTGTAATTTAGCGGTTATCTAATTTAGCAATTATCTACCTTTTGCAGTGAGCATAGACGGCAACTTTAAAAACATAACCGAGAATTTACAACTAAAATCAAGAATACTTATCAATATTTTTCAGTTTTCATAAGTAACGATGTCACAAAATTTAAGAAGTAAACTTTCTGAAATGGTTTATTCCCGCCGGCAGTCAATCTCAAGCATGCCAAAAAACTTGACTCTCAAGCAATAAGAGACAGAGCCATAGGTTGTATGCTCCCGTTTGTTCATCTTGCCAGCATGTATTCCTCCCTTGGTAAAGAAAAATTCAACGGAATGTGATTTTGCGTTGTATTTCCCCTTTCAGTTCCTTAACAATGATAACTGATAATTCTGCTGCATTTATCATTCGACCTTAACCTATCAAAAGGTTTTTGCCCTGAGACTGTTGGTACCACAAAAACTATGAGCTCTGTAACTCCCATTAAAACACTCACGTGCACATTTTAAAATGCCGAATGTCTGAAGTGCCAGAATTCAAAACGCCAGAAGTTGCTACTTAGCCAGAAGTTGACTTCGGTTGACTTTCG
>NW_027450830.1:2500-10402 GCF_964194025.1 Convolutriloba macropyga
CAAATGGCCTAACAGTGGCAGCCAATCAGAGTGCGAGAAAAGCGCTCCCAAATGGCCTAACAGTGGCAGCCAATCAGAGTGCGAGAAAAGCGCTCCCAAATGGCCTAACAGTGGCAGCCAATCAGAGTGCGAGAAAAGCGCTCCCAAATGGCCTAACAGTGGCAGCCAATCAGAGTGCGAGAAAAGCGCTCCCAAATGGCCTAACAGTGGCAGCCAATCAGAGTGCGAGAAAAGCGCTCCCAAATGGCCTAACAGTGGCAGCCAATCAGAGTGCGAGAAAAGCGCTCCCAAATGGCCTAACAGTGGCAGCCAGCTAGAGCTAGCTTAAGTTAGCTTGGGTTAGCTTGAGTTAGCTTTAATTAGCTTTAATTAGCTTAAGCTAGCTTAAGTTAGCTTGGGTTAGCTTGAGTTAGCTTGAGCTAGCTTGAGTTAGCTTGAATTAGCTTGAGTTAGCTTGAATTAGCTTGAGTTAGCTTGAGTTAGCTTGAATTAGCTTGAGTTAGCTTGAGTTAGCTCGGGTTAGCTTGAGTTTGACTTCATTAACCCAAGTTAGCTTGGGTTAACTTCATTAAGTTAGCTTGAACTAGCTTGAGTTAGCTTGAGTTAGCTTGAGTTAGCTTGAGTTAGCTTGAGTTAGCTTGTCTTAGCTTTAGCTAGCTTGAGTTAGCTTGAACTAGCTTTAGCTACCTTGAGTTAGCTTGAGTTAGCTCGGGTTAGCTTGAGTTAGCTTGAGTTAGCTTGAGTTAGCTTTAGCTAGCTTGAGTTAGCTTGAGTTAGCTTGAGTTAGCTTGAGTTAGCTTGAATTAGCTTGAGTTAGCTTGAGTTAGCTTTAGCTAGCTTGGGTTAGCTTGAGCTAGCTTGAGTTAGCTCGGGTTAGCTTGAGTTAGCTTGAGTTAGCTTTAGCTAGCTTGAGTTAGCTTGAGTTAGCTTGAGTTAGCTTGAGTTAGCTTTAGCTAGCTTGAGTTAGCTTGAACTAGCTTGAGTTAGCTTGAGCTAGCTTGAGTTAGCTTGAGTTAGCTTGAGTTAGCTTTAGCTAGCTTGAGTTAGCTTGAACTAGCTTTAGTTAGCTTGAGTTAGCTTGAGTTAGCTTGAGTTAGCTTGAGTTAGCTTGTCTTAGCTTTAGCTAGCTTGAGTTAGCTTGAACTAGCTTTAGCTACCTTGAGTTAGCTTGAGTTAGCTCGGGTTAGCTTGAGTTAGCTTGAGTTAGCTTGAGTTAGCTTTAGCTAGCTTGAGTTAGCTTGAGTTAGCTTGAGTTAGCTTGAACTAGCTTGAGTTAGCTTGAGTTAGCTTGAGTTAGCTTGAGTTAGCTTGAGTTAGCTTGAGTTAGCTTGTCTTAGCTTTAGCTAGCTTGAGTTAGCTTGAACTAGCTTTAGCTACCTTGAGTTAGCTTGAGTTAGCTCGGGTTAGCTTGAGTTAGCTTGAGTTAGCTTGAGTTAGCTTTAGCTAGCTTGAGTTAGCTTGAGTTAGCTTGAGTTAGCTTGAGTTAGCTTGAATTAGCTTGAGTTAGCTTGAGTTAGCTTTAGCTAGCTTGGGTTAGCTTGAGCTAGCTTGAGTTAGCTCGGGTTAGCTTGAGTTAGCTTGAGTTAGCTTTAGCTAGCTTGAGTTAGCTTGAGTTAGCTTGAGTTAGCTTGAGTTAGCTTTAGCTAGCTTGAGTTAGCTTGAACTAGCTTGAGTTAGCTTGAGCTAGCTTGAGTTAGCTTGAGTTAGCTTGAGTTAGCTTTAGCTAGCTTGAGTTAGCTTGAACTAGCTTGAGTTAGCTTGAGTTAGCTTGAGTTAGCTTGTCTTAGCTTTAGCTAGCTTGAGCTAGCTTGAACTAGCTTTAGCTACCTTGAGTTAGCTTGAGTTAGCTCGGGTTAGCTTGAGTTAGCTTGAGTTAGCTTGAGTTAGCTTTAGCTAGCTTGAGTTAGCTTGAGTTAGCTTGAGTTAGCTTGAACTAGCTTGAGTTAGCTTGAGTTAGCTTGAGTTAGCTTGAGTTAGCTTGAGTTAGCTTGTCTTAGCTTTAGCTAGCTTGAGTTAGCTTGAACTAGCTTTAGCTACCTTGAGTTAGCTTGAGTTAGCTCGGGTTAGCTTGAGTTAGCTTGAGTTAGCTTGAGTTAGCTTTAGCTAGCTTGAGTTAGCTTGAGTTAGCTTGAGTTAGCTTGAGTTAGCTTGAATTAGCTTGAGTTAGCTTGAGTTAGCTTTAGCTAGCTTGGGTTAGCTTGAGCTAGCTTGAGTTAGCTCGGGTTAGCTTGAGTTAGCTTGAGTTAGCTTTAGCTAGCTTGAGTTAGCTTGAGTTAGCTTGAGTTAGCTTGAGTTAGCTTTAGCTAGCTTGAGTTAGCTTGAACTAGCTTGAGTTAGCTTGAGCTAGCTTGAGTTAGCTTGAGTTAGCTTGAGTTAGCTTTAGCTAGCTTGAGTTAGCTTGAACTAGCTTGAGTTAGCTTGAGCTAGCTTGAGTTAGCTTGAGTTAGCTTGAGTTAGCTTTAGCTAGCTTGAGTTAGCTTGAACTAGCTTGAGTTAGCTTGAGTTAGCTTGAGTTAGCTTGAGTTAGCTTGTCTTAGCTTTAGCTAGCTTGAGCTAGCTTGAACTAGCTTTAGCTACCTTGAGTTAGCTTGAGTTAGCTCGGGTTAGCTTGAGTTAGCTTGAGTTAGCTTGAGTTAGCTTGAGCTAGCTTGAGTTAGCTTGAGTTAGCTTGAGTTAGCTTTAGCTAGCTTGAGTTAGCTTGAACTAGCTTGAGTTAGCTTGAGCTAGCTTGAGTTAGCTTGAGTTAGCTTGAGTTAGCTTTAGCTAGCTTGAGTTAGCTTGAACTAGCTTGAGTTAGCTTGAGTTAGCTTGAGTTAGCTTGAGTTAGCTTGTCTTAGCTTTAGCTAGCTTGAGCTAGCTTGAACTAGCTTTAGCTACCTTGAGTTAGCTTGAGTTAGCTCGGGTTAGCTTGAGTTAGCTTGAGTTAGCTTGAGTTAGCTTTAGCTAGCTTGAGTTAGCTTGAGTTAGCTTGAGTTAGCTTGAACTAGCTTGAGTTAGCTTGAGTTAGCTTGAGTTAGCTTGAGTTAGCTTGAGTTAGCTTGAGTTAGCTTGTCTTAGCTTTAGCTAGCTTGAGTTAGCTTGAACTAGCTTTAGCTACCTTGAGTTAGCTTGAGTTAGCTCGGGTTAGCTTGAGTTAGCTTGAGTTAGCTTGAGTTAGCTTTAGCTAGCTTGAGTTAGCTTGAGTTAGCTTGAGTTAGCTTGAGTTAGCTTGAATTAGCTTGAGTTAGCTTGAGTTAGCTTTAGCTAGCTTGGGTTAGCTTGAGCTAGCTTGAGTTAGCTCGGGTTAGCTTGAGTTAGCTTGAGTTAGCTTTAGCTAGCTTGAGTTAGCTTGAGTTAGCTTGAGTTAGCTTGAGTTAGCTTTAGCTAGCTTGAGTTAGCTTGAACTAGCTTGAGTTAGCTTGAGCTAGCTTGAGTTAGCTTGAGTTAGCTTGAGTTAGCTTTAGCTAGCTTGAGTTAGCTTGAACTAGCTTTAGTTAGCTTGAGTTAGCTTGAGTTAGCTTGAGTTAGCTTGAGTTAGCTTGTCTTAGCTTTAGCTAGCTTGAGTTAGCTTGAACTAGCTTTAGCTACCTTGAGTTAGCTTGAGTTAGCTCGGGTTAGCTTGAGTTAGCTTGAGTTAGCTTGAGTTAGCTTTAGCTAGCTTGAGTTAGCTTGAGTTAGCTTGAGTTAGCTTGAGTTAGCTTGAGTTAGCTTGAGTTAGCTTGTCTTAGCTTTAGCTAGCTTGAGTTAGCTTGAACTAGCTTTAGCTACCTTGAGTTAGCTTGAGTTAGCTCGGGTTAGCTTGAGTTAGCTTGAGTTAGCTTGAGTTAGCTTTAGCTAGCTTGAGTTAGCTTGAGTTAGCTTGAGTTAGCTTGAGTTAGCTTGAATTAGCTTGAGTTAGCTTGAGTTAGCTTTAGCTAGCTTGGGTTAGCTTGAGCTAGCTTGAGTTAGCTCGGGTTAGCTTGAGTTAGCTTGAGTTAGCTTTAGCTAGCTTGAGTTAGCTTGAGTTAGCTTGAGTTAGCTTGAGTTAGCTTTAGCTAGCTTGAGTTAGCTTGAACTAGCTTGAGTTAGCTTGAGCTAGCTTGAGTTAGCTTGAGTTAGCTTGAGTTAGCTTTAGCTAGCTTGAGTTAGCTTGAACTAGCTTTAGTTAGCTTGAGTTAGCTTGAGTTAGCTTTAGCTAGCTTGGGTTAGCTTGAGCTAGCTTGAGTTAGCTCGGGTTAGCTTGAGTTAGCTTGAGTTAGCTTTAGCTAGCTTGAGTTAGCTTGAGTTAGCTTGAGTTAGCTTGAGTTAGCTTTAGCTAGCTTGAGTTAGCTTGAACTAGCTTGAGTTAGCTTGAGCTAGCTTGAGTTAGCTTGAGTTAGCTTGAGTTAGCTTTAGCTAGCTTGAGTTAGCTTGAACTAGCTTTAGTTAGCTTGAGTTAGCTTGAGTTAGCTTGAGTTAGCTTGAGTTAGCTTGTCTTAGCTTTAGCTAGCTTGAGTTAGCTTGAACTAGCTTTAGCTACCTTGAGTTAGCTTGAGTTAGCTCGGGTTAGCTTGAGTTAGCTTGAGTTAGCTTGAGTTAGCTTTAGCTAGCTTGAGTTAGCTTGAGTTAGCTTGAGTTAGCTTGAGTTAGCTTGAGTTAGCTTGAGTTAGCTTGTCTTAGCTTTAGCTAGCTTGAGTTAGCTTGAACTAGCTTTAGCTACCTTGAGTTAGCTTGAGTTAGCTCGGGTTAGCTTGAGTTAGCTTGAGTTAGCTTGAGTTAGCTTTAGCTAGCTTGAGTTAGCTTGAGTTAGCTTGAGTTAGCTTGAGTTAGCTTGAATTAGCTTGAGTTAGCTTGAGTTAGCTTTAGCTAGCTTGGGTTAGCTTGAGCTAGCTTGAGTTAGCTCGGGTTAGCTTGAGTTAGCTTGAGTTAGCTTTAGCTAGCTTGAGTTAGCTTGAGTTAGCTTGAGTTAGCTTGAGTTAGCTTTAGCTAGCTTGAGTTAGCTTGAACTAGCTTGAGTTAGCTTGAGCTAGCTTGAGTTAGCTTGAGTTAGCTTGAGTTAGCTTTAGCTAGCTTGAGTTAGCTTGAACTAGCTTGAGTTAGCTTGAGTTAGCTTGAGTTAGCTTGTCTTAGCTTTAGCTAGCTTGAGCTAGCTTGAACTAGCTTTAGCTACCTTGAGTTAGCTTGAGTTAGCTCGGGTTAGCTTGAGTTAGCTTGAGTTAGCTTGAGTTAGCTTTAGCTAGCTTGAGTTAGCTTGAGTTAGCTTGAGTTAGCTTGAACTAGCTTGAGTTAGCTTGAGTTAGCTTGAGTTAGCTTGAGTTAGCTTGAGTTAGCTTGTCTTAGCTTTAGCTAGCTTGAGTTAGCTTGAACTAGCTTTAGCTACCTTGAGTTAGCTTGAGTTAGCTCGGGTTAGCTTGAGTTAGCTTGAGTTAGCTTGAGTTAGCTTTAGCTAGCTTGAGTTAGCTTGAGTTAGCTTGAGTTAGCTTGAGTTAGCTTGAATTAGCTTGAGTTAGCTTGAGTTAGCTTTAGCTAGCTTGGGTTAGCTTGAGCTAGCTTGAGTTAGCTCGGGTTAGCTTGAGTTAGCTTGAGTTAGCTTTAGCTAGCTTGAGTTAGCTTGAGTTAGCTTGAGTTAGCTTGAGTTAGCTTTAGCTAGCTTGAGTTAGCTTGAACTAGCTTGAGTTAGCTTGAGCTAGCTTGAGTTAGCTTGAGTTAGCTTGAGTTAGCTTTAGCTAGCTTGAGTTAGCTTGAACTAGCTTGAGTTAGCTTGAGCTAGCTTGAGTTAGCTTGAGTTAGCTTGAGTTAGCTTTAGCTAGCTTGAGTTAGCTTGAACTAGCTTGAGTTAGCTTGAGTTAGCTTGAGTTAGCTTGAGTTAGCTTGTCTTAGCTTTAGCTAGCTTGAGCTAGCTTGAACTAGCTTTAGCTACCTTGAGTTAGCTTGAGTTAGCTCGGGTTAGCTTGAGTTAGCTTGAGTTAGCTTGAGTTAGCTTGAGCTAGCTTGAGTTAGCTTGAGTTAGCTTGAGTTAGCTTTAGCTAGCTTGAGTTAGCTTGAACTAGCTTGAGTTAGCTTGAGCTAGCTTGAGTTAGCTTGAGTTAGCTTGAGTTAGCTTTAGCTAGCTTGAGTTAGCTTGAACTAGCTTGAGTTAGCTTGAGTTAGCTTGAGTTAGCTTGAGTTAGCTTGTCTTAGCTTTAGCTAGCTTGAGCTAGCTTGAACTAGCTTTAGCTACCTTGAGTTAGCTTGAGTTAGCTCGGGTTAGCTTGAGTTAGCTTGAGTTAGCTTGAGTTAGCTTTAGCTAGCTTGAGTTAGCTTGAGTTAGCTTGAGTTAGCTTGAACTAGCTTGAGTTAGCTTGAGTTAGCTTGAGTTTAGCTTGAGTTAGCTTGAGTTAGCTTGAGTTAGCTTGTCTTAGCTTTAGCTAGCTTGAGTTAGCTTGAACTAGCTTTAGCTACCTTGAGTTAGCTTGAGTTAGCTCGGGTTAGCTTGAGTTAGCTTGAGTTAGCTTGAGTTAGCTTTAGCTAGCTTGAGTTAGCTTGAGTTAGCTTGAGTTAGCTTGAGTTAGCTTGAATTAGCTTGAGTTAGCTTGAGTTAGCTTTAGCTAGCTTGGGTTAGCTTGAGCTAGCTTGAGTTAGCTCGGGTTAGCTTGAGTTAGCTTGAGTTAGCTTTAGCTAGCTTGAGTTAGCTTGAGTTAGCTTGAGTTAGCTTGAGTTAGCTTTAGCTAGCTTGAGTTAGCTTGAACTAGCTTGAGTTAGCTTGAGCTAGCTTGAGTTAGCTTGAGTTAGCTTGAGTTAGCTTTAGCTAGCTTGAGTTAGCTTGAACTAGCTTTAGTTAGCTTGAGTTAGCTTGAGTTAGCTTGAGTTAGCTTGAGTTAGCTTGTCTTAGCTTTAGCTAGCTTGAGTTAGCTTGAACTAGCTTTAGCTACCTTGAGTTAGCTTGAGTTAGCTCGGGTTAGCTTGAGTTAGCTTGAGTTAGCTTGAGTTAGCTTTAGCTAGCTTGAGTTAGCTTGAGTTAGCTTGAGTTAGCTTGAGTTAGCTTGAGTTAGCTTGAGTTAGCTTGTCTTAGCTTTAGCTAGCTTGAGTTAGCTTGAACTAGCTTTAGCTACCTTGAGTTAGCTTGAGTTAGCTCGGGTTAGCTTGAGTTAGCTTGAGTTAGCTTGAGTTAGCTTTAGCTAGCTTGAGTTAGCTTGAGTTAGCTTGAGTTAGCTTGAGTTAGCTTGAATTAGCTTGAGTTAGCTTGAGTTAGCTTTAGCTAGCTTGGGTTAGCTTGAGCTAGCTTGAGTTAGCTCGGGTTAGCTTGAGTTAGCTTGAGTTAGCTTTAGCTAGCTTGAGTTAGCTTGAGTTAGCTTGAGTTAGCTTGAGTTAGCTTTAGCTAGCTTGAGTTAGCTTGAACTAGCTTGAGTTAGCTTGAGCTAGCTTGAGTTAGCTTGAGTTAGCTTGAGTTAGCTTTAGCTAGCTTGAGTTAGCTTGAACTAGCTTGAGTTAGCTTGAGTTAGCTTGAGTTAGCTTGAGTTAGCTTGAGTTAGCTTGTCTTAGCTTTAGCTAGCTTGAGTTAGCTTGAACTAGCTTTAGCTACCTTGAGTTAGCTTGAGTTAGCTCGGGTTAGCTTGAGTTAGCTTGAGTTAGCTTGAGTTAGCTTTAGCTAGCTTGAGTTAGCTTGAGTTAGCTTGAGTTAGCTTGAACTAGCTTGAGTTAGCTTGAGTTAGCTTGAGTTAGCTTGAGTTAGCTTGAGTTAGCTTGTCTTAGCTTTAGCTAGCTTGAGTTAGCTTGAACTAGCTTTAGCTACCTTCAGTTAGCTTGAGTTAGCTCGGGTTAGCTTGAGTTAGCTTGAGTTAGCTTGAGTTAGCTTTAGCTAGCTTGAGTTAGCTTGAGTTAGCTTGAGTTAGCTTGAGTTAGCTTGAATTAGCTTGAGTTAGCTTGAGTTAGCTTTAGCTAGCTTGGGTTAGCTTGAGCTAGCTTGAGTTAGCTCGGGTTAGCTTG
>NW_027450831.1:0-13981 GCF_964194025.1 Convolutriloba macropyga
CTATAATTAGAGTTATAGTGCCTTGACTTTGGCGCTGCTATGAGCATGTATTTTTGCGGTAAGTTCACATACGATGCTGTATCTTTATAGTGGGGGCTCACAGCTCCATCCATTGGATGGATCACGCCCCTGATTAATTAAGAATCAGTGATTCGCGAAATACCGGTCTACCCATGTTACCATGTGCTCGCTCATAAATTTTATCATGAAATTAGAACGCAACGGTTTGCGACCTATTAATTTAGTTAGCACACATAATGAGCTCACTCATATCAAATTTCGAGCAAAAAACATTCACTCAACAAAAAGTTATTAACGAACGAGCACTTGGCATGACCCATTTTTTCGGGGTACAGAGTTTGAATCATGAATATTTACCAACATACGTAACCAATCGGAACCAGACATGGCGCATTAGAACCGCCTTAAAATGAGCTTTATAACCATATCTATGACTTTTAATTTGAGTCAGTGGTTCGCGAAAGACCGGCCTGCGAGTAGAGGGCAAGTTGATCCAAGTCGACCCATGTTACCTTGCGCTCGTTCATTTTTTTTTTTCGTGAAATTGGAACGCAACGGTTTGCGACCTATTAATTTAGTTAACACATATAATGAGCTCAGTCATATCAAATTTTGAGCCAAAAAACATTCACTCAACAAAAATTTATTAACGAACGAGCACTCGGCATGACCAATTTTTTCCGGGTACAATGCCTGAAATCATGAATATTTACCAAAATACAAAACCAATCGGAATCAGACATGGCGCATTAGAACCGCCTTAAAATGAGCTTTATAACCATATATATGACTTTTAATATGAGTCAGTGTTTCGCGAAAGACCGGCCTGCGAGTAGAGGGCAAGTTGATCCAAGTCGACCCATGTTACCTTGCGCTCGTTCATTTTTTTTTCGTGAAATTGAAACGCAAAGGTTTGCGACCTATTAATTTAGTTAGCACACATAATGAGCTCACTCATATCAAATTTCGAGCCAAAAACATTCACTCAACAAAAAGTTATTAACGAACGAGCACTTGGCATGACCCATTTTTTCGGGGTACAGAGTCTGAAATCATGAATATTTACCAACATACTGAATCAATCGGAACCAGACATGGCGCATTAGAACCGCCTTGAAATGAGCTTTATAACCATATCTATGACTTTTAATTTGAGTCAGTGGTTCGCGAAAGACCGGCCTGCGAGTAGAGGGCAAGTTGATCCAAGTCGACCCATGTTACCTTGCGCTCGTTCATTTTTTTTCGTGAAATTGGAATGCAACGGTTTGCGACCTATTAATTTAGTTAGCACACATAATGAGCTCACTCATATCAAATTTTGAGCCAAAAACATTCACTCAACAAAAAGTTATTAACGAACGAGCACTCGGCATGACCAATTTTTTCCGGGTACAGAGTCTGAAATCATGAATATTTACCAAAATACTAAACCAATCGAAACCAGACATGGCGCATTAGAACCGCATTGAGATGAGCTTTATAACCATATATATGACTTTTAATATGAGTCAGTGTTTCGCGAAAGACCGGCCTGCGAGTAGAGGGCAAGTTGATCCAAGTCGACCCATGTTACCTTGCGCTCGTTCATTTTTTTTTCGTGAAATTGGAACGCAACGGTTTGCGACCTATTAATTTAGTTAGCACACATAATGAGCTCACTCATATCAAATTTTGAGCCAAAAACATTCACTCAACAAAAATTTATTAACGAACGAGCACTCGGCATGACCAATTTTTTCCGGGTACAGAGTCTGAAATCATGAATATTTACCAAAATACAAAACCAATCGGAACCAGACATGGCGCATTAGAACCGCCTTAAAATGAGCTTTATAACCATATATATGACTTTTAATATGAGTCAGTGTTTCGCGAAAGACCGGCCTGCGAGTAGAGGGCAAGTTGATCCAAGTCGACCCATGTTACCTTGCGCTCGTTCATTTTTTTTTTCGTGAAATTGAAACGCAACGGTTTGCGACCTATTAATTTAGTTAGCACACATAATGAGCTCACTCATATCAAATTTTGAGCCAAAAACATTCACTCAACAAAAAGTTATTAACGAACGAGCACTTGGCATGACCCATTTTTTCGGGGTACAGAGTTTGAAATCATGAATATTTACCAACATACTGAACCAATCGGAACCAGACATGGCGCATTAGAACCGCCTTGAAATGAGCTTTATAACCATATCTATGACTTTTAATTTGAGTCAGTGGTTCGCGAAAGACCGGCCTGCGAGTAGAGGGCAAGTTGATCCAAGTCGACCCATGTTACCTTGCGCTCGTTCATTTTTTTTTTCGTGAAATTGGAACGCAACGGTTTGCGACCTATTAATTTAGTTAGCAAACATAATGAGCTCACTCATATCAAATTTTGAGCCAAAAACATTCACTCAACAAAAATTTATTAACGAACGAGCACTCGGCATGACCAATTTTTTCCGGGTACAGAGTCTGAAATCATGAATATTTACCAAAATACAAAACCAATCGGAACCACACATGGCGCATTAGAACCGCCTTGAAATGAGCTTTATAACCATATCTATGACTTTTAATTTGAGTCAGTGGTTCGCGAAAGACCGGCCTGCGAGTAGAGGGCAAGTTGATCCAAGTCGACCCATGTTACCTTGCGCTCGTTCATTTTTTTTTCGTGAAATTGGAACGCAACGGTTTGCGACCTATTAATTTAGTTAGCACACATAATGAGCTCACTCATATCAAATTTTGAGCCAAAAACATTAACTCAACAAAAAGTTATTAACGAACGAGCACTCGGCATGACCCATTTTTTCGGGGTACAGAGTCTGAAATCATGAATATTTACCAAAATACTGAACCAATCGGAACCAGACATGGCGCATTAGAACCGCCTTGAACTGAGCTTTATAACCATATATTTGACTCTTAATTTGAGTCAGTAGCTCGCGAAAAACCGGCCTGCGAGTAGAAGGCAAGTTGACCCAAGTCGACCCATGTTACCTTGCGCTCGTTCATTTTTTTTTGAGTGAAATTAGTACGCAACTAGTTGAGACCTATTAAATTAGTTAGCACACATGAGTTGGGTGTGGGGGGTGTTATGTTGGGATGTTGGGGGTGTTGATGTGGGGGGGGGGTTGATGTGGTGATGGGGTTGGGGTTTGATGGAGCTCCATATCAAGACAAAGCACCTCGCGCTCGATCATTAATATCTCCGCGAAAATGATATCAATCAAGCTCGCACATATATTGTTTGTTAGAGCAGATAATAAGCTTACTCATATCAAAAAATCATCCAGATCGAATCACTCAATAAAAAGTTATAAACGATGGCCCATCGGGCTTACCTCAGATTTCCGGGTGTCACAACGCCAGATCTTTAATAACTCCATCAATTTTGGGTCAAATTAAACGGGACATAGCTCATTGAGACCGTTATTATCTAAGCTTTAAAACTATATATAGCACATTAAATTTGGATCACTGGTTGATGAGAAATTAGGTACTGAGCACCGCCTAAATCGACCTACCTACACACGAGGTACCTCGAGCTCGATCATTAATATCTCCGCGAAAATGATACCAATCAAGCTCGCACATATATTGTTTGTTAGAGCAGATAATAGGCTTACTCATATCAAAAAATCATCCAGATCGGATCACTCAATAAAAAGTTATTAACGATGGGCCACCGGGCATACCTCAGATTTTCGGGTGTCACAACGCCAGATCTTTAATAACTCCATCAATTTTGGGTCAAATTAAACGAGACATAGCTCATTGAGACCGCTTTTATCTAAGCTTTAAAACTATATATGGCACATTAAATTTGGATCACTGGTTGATGAGAAATTAGGTAGTGAGCACTGTGTAATTTGACCACAAAATATAGCCGAAATGCCCGTATGCCAGCCAATATGCCAACCAATATGCCACCAAAATATACCGTGGTATGCCCATGGCATGCCTGGTATGCCCATAATACATTGCTAAACTAACAGAGGGCAGGATTGGCTCTTCTGACAATCCTGACATCGGCACTGCCATATGCCCATTTTCGTCCCCATTTTGACCATTTCGTGGCAGACCATTTTGACCATTCCCACTACTATCGAGCAGGTTTCCACGACTTTGTAAAACTGGGCCCCTTGACAGCATGGGAACCGTCACAGTCTTCTTCATAACTTTTCCTCGATTCGAATACCCAGACATTTCAAGATCTGAAATATATATATGTTGATTTTCGGCTAAAATTCGGCTCCAAACGGCTGAAAAATGGCTGAAAACGGCCCAAAACACCTGAAATACCCTCAATAGACCCTCCCGGGGTGCTAATATCACCCAATAATCAACTTGGTATGCCCCCGGCATCATTTTCTAGCACCCCGGGAAAGTGGCCAAAAAGTAATGCCAAAATCGTGGCACGTTGCGAAATTTTTTTGAATTCGAAAATTTCACTCGAATTTTTTTGAAAAGTTGGTTTTGACTTGGGAATCAACTTCCAAGTGTTATCCAAGTCTTGGTTAAGACTTGGCAGACTTGTAAGACTTGTATTTAGACTTGCCCAGTACTGTAAACCTAAATAAGACTTGGATTTAGACTTGCCTAGTACTGAAATTGACTTGGCGTTCAGTCCGGGATAGCACTTCTCCTTTCTTTTGTATGTATTTTTGTTTGCAATTAATTGCTATAGGTGGATTATCTCACTGCACTTTTTCTTTTTCACTCTTGCATTAAATTTCTTTAGTTATCGCATACAATACGCAGCAATTTTTTCTAAAATGTTTTCTCAAAAAGTTTTCTAAGAAATTTTTCCTAAAGAGAAACCAAACTGAGGCGTGCAACCCAAGAAGGATGTGTTCTGAAACATCTGGGTTGGGCATAGGAGGTACCAGATCAACTTTGCAACAAAGTCGACTCTGATCAGACGAACTTGAGTCGCGTAGAGTGGATATCAGATATAATTGGGTTGGGCACTGAGGGTACCCAGACTAACAAATTTCAAAGTTGAAGCAGCCGTGACCTACAATTTAATGAAATTCTTTTCAGAACAACAAATGTTACGCTGTTTAGATGTTTTTCGATAAAATTAGTAAAAATTATTGTTTCGACCTGCTTTGTGCTCAATTGCGGGTGTATTTGTTCTCTGGCATTTTTGGCCGATCCTTTTAAAAATCCTAGAGCATTGTGAGTGGTATCGTTAGAAAGCCTGTCATGCGTAAAAATTGTATGTAATTAAAAGAAAATTCAAAAATCTGGGTTTGAAAATTGTCGTGAATATTATTGAGGCTGATTTTCACTTTTTCTGCTCTCTATTTTGAAACCTTTGCTAATTTTGCAAAACTTTGACAGATTTTGCTGACAATTTGTCCTGTTTTCATAAACAAGAGAAACAAATCATTTTTTGGTGGCCAAAACTGCAAATTGTTATCAAGAGCTTTGCCCCAATGCCCACTGAGACATTATTTATAAAATAATACGAGGTCTAAACATGCATCCTCTATCTACTCAAACAATTTGGAATTTGCATTTTGATGATATAGGTTGAATTGACACACTTTTTTTATATCAGTGTCATTTTTGATCTCTTTCAAATTTTTCCGAAAATTTTATCACGTATTCAAAATAGTGAAGGTGCGATAGAGAGGGTACTATTTCTGACTGAAAACAATCTAAAGAGTTTAAATTATAATGGGAAAATTGTTTTGTTGAATTCTGTTCAGATTTTTGCTACGCACTGATGTCAATGAGAGATTTAATTGTAACAAGAGATTGAGTTCAAATTAAATCAGAACCCTCGGAAGTCAAGCATAAAACTGATTTCAAGCAAAATTTCTAGAACTCAAGCGAAAAAAGTTTGAAAAAACCCTTTTTTAGAATCCTTTGTCTAAAATTTTTAAGTGCTACAACTTATCTTCTGCTCTAACGTTTTTCTTTTGATTCGTTTGCTAAATTTGTCAGAGTTGCTATATTGTAGTAGTGGATTCAATTATAAGGGTGACAATGATCTTTTTCAATTTAAATATTAGTTTCCAATTATATTGAATAATTGAGATATGCATGTTTTATTCTATTTGATTTATCACATAGTTTCATCATCAGCAGGTCTCCCTACGTTTATAATACTATTACTTTCATCTAAGAAAATTTAATTCATGTTTTGGTTAAACGCGCTTTTTGGCTTTGAGAAAGTGCGTGCGCAAAAAAATTAGATTCTTTGATGATCTTATACTATTCTGATGTCTTAGTGTCGTTACTGGAAGGCCTCCATTGATTATCTAACAAAGACTAAATTAAGCAATAAATGGATTTTATTGCTGGTTAAAGTCTTATGACTTATTTTTTTTTTAAAAAAAATAGTGTGTTTAATTTTGACCTTTTTTGTCTTTATTTTTGTCGATTTGTAGCTTAATCTCATTAATGACAGGTCTCGGATAATTTAAAACGAAATGAAATTGTTTTTTTTTTAAAAAAAGATTTAAGTTATCTTCTAACGGTTTTTTACCTTGATACTATCTGTTAGTTGAAAAAATTGTGAACTTAATTGCTAATTTTTCCGTCTCTCTTTAAAACAGATTTCAAGCTAAATAACAGGGCTCTACAATGTGGAATTTGTATTTCAATTAAGTTTTTCGGTTTATTACTTGCCATATTTTAAGGGAAAATTTATTCTCAAAAATTGGTTGTAATTTTCTTTAAATCTTGCGTTAACTTGATGTTATTCATATGCCCTGGTATTTCTTTCTATTTTACAGTTTAGTGTAGTGAAGATTCGGAACCAATCTTTGTTCCTTTCTATCGTTCTAATGAAACAAAATAGGTGTTGTTGTTTGGGTACCATTAATCTTCCGCCAAACTTGTCTAAAACCTAATTTTGTTCCTTACTTTGTTTTGTTTCCCGAGGCTTCTAACAATGCTGTTTTGTGATTTTACTTTGTGAGAAAAGTTAGAAACTCTGTCAACATGATGTGATTAACTCTGCTAATTTTAACAAAAAATAACTCTCGAAATAAGTTAAAATTCAGGACTTACATGCTATTTTAAATTTTTCCTGATGAATTTCCTCGATGTATGTTTTAGTCATCTGATTAAGCGGTAACAAATCAATAAGCCATTATTTTGGTGATTTTACTACATCGCCGCTAAAACATTTCCGTGAGCTGAGTTGTTTCTGTATTGAATATTTGTTTAGTTTTGTTAAATTTCAGGATAAAGTTTTAGAACAGGCATGAATTTCGTCACATAAAAAAATGACTTCAACAACTACCTATTAAATATAACTAGAGAATATAACTTTTCGCCGACTTGTAATTTAGTCTGATCAGAGACAGCTGCCATCAGATTTCAAGCAAGAAGTAATTGATTCCTTTATTTGGCTTAATCTTCATCCAACGGTTTTCTGGCGTCGATAATTTTTGTTCAATTTTGAGTTTTTCAGTAACTGATGTTCATTTTTTCCTTGATTTTCAGGTAACCGAGTTTTTCGTTATTGTTGCGTTTTGAATCAGTAATACAAATATCAGTTAGAAAACCAACAGAGCTCATAGGCTTTTGAATGACGTTTTTTGATCCAATTCATGTACTGTTTTATTTTCTCTTTACTGCGAGACCATTTTGTTTCGAACAATTTTATTAATTTTTTGAATCTCGCCTTTTTTGCGTATGTCTTGATATTTTTTGTTTTTTTTTGTCTTTCATTTGGAATTGGCTGCTGTTTAACAATGACTGCTGTGAAAGGGAGTTATTTCTCTGGCCAAATGTTTTGCTTCGTGCAATTACTGTCACGCTAGTGAAATGAAAAAATTACCTAACTGTTACTCGCGTCTGTCAATATTTGAGAATCAAGTATCCTTTGGAATTCATTACTCTTTTCAAGTTGAATGTTTTCTATCTCTACTTCGTTAGCAGACGCAAGCCAAGGATGTGTATGAGTGGGGTCGTAACATTTTGTGCGAAGCACCTTGGCGAACCTGCTTGTTAATTCTTAACACATGAAAATGCTCCACTCAACAAAACAAAACAATATCAGTCTCTGGCGAGTTCTTGACAGCTAAAATTGCAAATTTTTGAAAAATAAATCTCTACAGCAGCGAACACCTCCTCTTCAGAAGACTAGCTGTTTCTTACGGCTGGACCTCTTGATTCTGTACAGAATATCCAGACTCTGAGATGGGTACTGATCAGACTGTACGGGTTCTGAAAAGGGCTCTGTTCAGACTATACAGACCGTAGAGTAGCTTCCAGAATCAGTCGCTGGCCGCGCTTACCACTTTTGCGCTGACTAATTTGCTGTGATCAGAGTTGGCCCGGTTCGCGTATCGCAATGTGGAAAGTTCTAACAGAAAAGTTATAAATTTCAATGAATTTTTTTAGATTTTAAGACAATAAGTTTTATTGTCATAATGATATCCCTTAGGTTGATTTCACTTCAAATTGTATAGGAATGTTAGATTGATCAAGCTAGACGCGGAATTTCCGGAAACAATTTTATAAATTATCGCAACATTTTCATGTAATTTGATTTCAGGACAACCACTATACGTTGACATATACGATTTCAAAAACTAATTCTGTTCCTTTTTAATCACAGCTACGGACCCAGTGGTGGCCCTAATGCAGCGTGATTTTGACGAAGACCGGCTGTTCACTCTGAACCCTACAACCGAGAACTGCACCCTACAGACCAACATCACAGACAGCATTCGGATCAGTACTGAGCCTCCAGCAAACGCAACGAACCCTACTTTCATGTGGCGAATCGAATGTGGGCTGGAAAACGCGTCGCTGATAATTGATATGATGAAGCCAACTTATCTGACTGATGAAATGATTCGGCTACACGTGTTGAGTGAAGACGATTGCAATATGAAGTTCTCATGCGAGGTCTATGGAGTAGGTCACAACTTTCATATCTTTGATGTTTTAAAAATGATGTTATCAAGTTTTGTAATTACTGTCAAATGGCTCAGCACACCAAATTATACAACTTCAATATTTGAACAATATTTCACCTTGAATTATTGCGAGCTGCCCGGTGTTGATAAAATATCTGAACTAAATGTAATAAAAAAGAAGTAATCAAAAAATAATTTCTGCGGTTCTAAGCTACAAAATCTCCGAAAAAATAAGGGGAAAACACGATTGAAGGCAAAAGTAACCAAATAGCTGCTGTTGTTGAGTTTTTGAAGCAAATATCTACAGAAGTTTCTTTAGTTTTTGAGTTTGCGTGATTTACTGATTCATTTTTTTCTAAACTTTTTCAAATAGAAGTATCGTTCTCAAAGAAAAGAGTCAAGATCAGTGATGCGTCATCAGATTGTTTTTTTTTCCCAAATTTGTCAATTTTGGGAAAAAAGTGGCTACAAAACGTCAACAGTGCCAGTAACTCAATTATGAAATCTCACTGGATTTGTTAAACCAACCAAAGTCATACCCCGATTGTATTTGTTAAGCAAAACAATATACAGAAGATGCACAACTTGTTTTAATTGAAGCTTGTGGTTTATGGCAAAAAATTGAAAAATGTCCGCTCTAACAAAATAACCGTTATAGAAATTACATCATAGAAATGTTTTTGAAATGATTTTATATACGATTTGGTAACGCAATATTGCTTTCTATTTATGTACTTTTTGTAATGATAATAGGGAGTATGGTATTTGTCAAAAAAGGTACGCCAAAATATTTTTTTGTTGGAAGGCTCTTTTTATTTTAAGTTTAACCATTTTCATGATTTTTGAACTCAAAAATAAGTAGTGAGTTTGGTCCCACTGAAACAAGATGTTAAGTAAAAATACCGAGTGGATTTGCAGCGTAACGGTGTGAAAAAAGAGGTTTTTCGGTGGTGGTATTTTATTTACAGGCATAAATTTGGGCTTCAACTTTTTTTACTGCTTTCCCAGTTTTTTTTATAGCATTTTACTTACTAAATGGTTCTCCAAGTCCAATGCTATAGGTTTCTGGGTCAAGTGTGTTTCTTTTGTCAATCAAAACTCTTTGAATTGTAATTCATAACTTGTCCTACTTAGTTCTTTTATTATAAATTAAGTGAACATTTAGATTTCTTGGTCGCTTTCGCGGCCAGTTCATCATTGCAGACCGTTGTCAAGGTTTATTTTTGTGCAATGAGTGTGACTTTTTTCCTAATCAAAATGTTTTTGACTTTTATTTGTTCAAGTATTCCAAATAATTTCGCTAGTCACTTAAATGTGCTAATTCATACATTGCGAAAGTTTGCGATGATTCTATTTAAAAGTTTGCGATGATTCTATTTCTATTCTCGCAAACAAAATGAGGTACAGGTTTCATTTCCGCAAAAAGAAACCTAGCTTGCTCTGCAGAAGAAATTTACTTCAATATGCAAATTTTTTACTTAGAACAATTGTTTTGGTAAATGCTAAGATGACTTTAGGATATGCAACAATTGTCTATAATAATAAAATAAGATACTCTTCTTTCAGAAAAAGACATAAACTTGAAAACAACCAGCTAAATTGTTTGCGTTACGTTAATAACAGAAAACTGTTCTGCGCTGTTGAGGTTTTTCAGCGATATAGCAAAATTGTTGGCAATGTTCTTTTTTTCTTTTTTGTAGTCAGTTCTTTAATTGCCATTGATCAAATGGGTTTCTTAACAAAAAACATCCAATCTACCCCAGATGCTGGAAAGTTGAGTTAAATGGAACCTGTATGCGTTGTTTGGTACTATTAAATAGGAGAAAAATTGATCGATCTGACACCATAAATTGTAGAAAGAAATGTTTTGGTTCATTAAATAATTTTTGCGTTTGTATTTGCATCAAAATTATTATCAGATTAAATTAATGAGAAAATTTATTGCACCATATTAGAGTAATAAAATAAAGTAACTTGTGATCATAAATTGGAGCTAGAAATGATAGGCTTCTTCTAAGCAGGTAGCATTTTAATATTCTTGCAATTTGGGCTAATTGGCTCTGTGAAGAGCACAGGGTTACATCAATCAAGAGTCTTTGGTGTCGCAACCCCAAAATAACCCCAGCTTCACTCTCACCATAAAAGGGTCAATACTAAATCAACATAACGAGCTCGCAGTTACTCTGATGCAATAAAGTTATAAAATTTTTTCAGAGATCATTAGAGGAAAAATGGAAAACGGTCGACGACTGTGAAGAAGGAACACTTCTTGCAGACGATAACCAAGGATCAATGACATTTCGATTCCTAAAATTGTTTGATCTTCAGTTTCTCAACTCACCGTATAACCCAAACGACACAAGACTGCCCCTTGAAGTCAGTTTTAGCTTCAAGGGCATCCAGCACACTTCGCAACAGTTTTTCAGAGACAATTGGGCACCTCGGAGTTTCATTTCGGATGTATACGCTGGTCACACAGTCAGGATTGATGTGGAAATTTACGATCCAAACGCAGCAGTAACGTGTGTCATCGAAAGCAGTTAGGACCATTTTTCGCCTTTTGTTTCCACGTGTTGATGTATTTTCTGTCATTCAGTTTGACAGAGATAAATTCTTGGTTATCAGAACTGTGCGAAAACTTCAAGAGGACGATAAAAACCGTGTCGCAGTTTTTAACCACTCGTTTCCATTACAATTGTTGCGATCTGAAATTATAGCCCCCCCCCAGTGGTCAGATAACGTATACCCCCCCCCCCCCAAGCATGGTAATTATACCATAATGGGGGACTATAATTTCGGGGTATAATGTGAAAGAACCAAAATTTAGTCAACTTTTGTTCTAGTAACAACAGTTGCTGAACTTATCAATGAAATGACGCTAGCAGCCGATAAATACTACGAAAATATCAAACCCTGTGACGGAACGGGTTGGGATTGTACAATTTTTCACTTACTCTATTCTCGTCAATATTGCTATGCGAAGAATGGCGAGAAAAGAGCGGCGTATTAAAAACTCTACCGACTCAATACCTTGATATGTTGAGAGTTGATATCCTGAAAAATAGATAAAAGTAATGAATTCTACCAACGTTTTCCGCATTTTAACAATTTCTCACAAAACCGTATATATTTTAACCTTTTTTGAAAATACACTCCTTGAGCAAAAAAATAAGTTTCGCCATTTTGATATAGAAAATACAAGCAAAAATTTAACATTTGTGAAAATTTACCCACTCAGTGCCTGAAAGCTTCTCAATGATCCACACCAATTCACTATGTCAAGAAAGTCACAACTTAACAAAAACAATTTAAAATTTGCAAAATAATGTTCCGAATTTTTGCCAGCTTTTAAAAAAATATATAAAAATCTGAATATTTGTAATAAAGGGAATTATTTTCACATATAAAACAAAATAAACGACATTTTTTGTTTTTGTAGAGTGTTCTATAAGCTGATAAGCTGATGTCTTGGCCGTTGAAAAACTGATTCTAAAAAGTCCCATGTTAAAAAAGTGAAAGTTACATATTGTGTTCATAATTTGGTTTATCAAATCAGCTATTGACAGTTTTTTTTATCACAACTACGTAATTTAGAATTTGTTGTGATAATTGCAAAAACATTCCGTTACTAAAAAGCTCACTGTCTCTGCGGTAAGAACATTAAAAAAAGATTTTTTTAAATTGATAAAAAATAATGTTTTCTTACAATTTATTTTGTTGAAGGAAAATCAGCAGTTTTCTCGATTGAGTGCCATCGAAATCTTATCATTCAAAAACGAAATGTCTGTTTTCGAAAAAACTTTGATTGAAAGGTTTAAACGTACAATATGTTTTACCGTGGAAATTCTAGAAAAGAAAGAAAACGAACTTTAAAATTCAAATATTAAAAAACTATATGTTAATTCGATATAGTACAATAACAGACAGAACATAATTTGAAGACAGCGTTGTGTTAAGAATTTTAATTTATTGAACCGCACGTATTGAGGAGGTTTAACACTATTTTAATTTTACATTTTTATGAAAATCTTGACAAATTAGGAGCGATTAAATAAATTTTGATAGGAAAATATGCTAATTCTACAAATACCATTTTCTAGAGAATAAAAAAGAAATGCTGATTGTACGATTAAATTTTCTTAAGAAAATAAATCACACCTCATAAATTAAGTCGGATTAAATTAAAAACTCTGAGATTTGAGATTAGAACTCATTTGCAAACCGTCGGGCCTTTCATGAATTCTTTTCAGAAATATTTTTTATTGTAGTTTTGAGGGTCTGCTTTTTGAGTATATCCCGCCTAATGGCTAGAGGTAAATCTTAATACCAACAAATTGTTTTTTTTAAATTTACATTATATGCATTTTTTGCTCGGCTCCAAATGACAGCTTGGGACTAAGGTTGTTTAGCTTGAGTTCATCGAATGCTTCTAGATCTTCTTCCACTTGCTTTATGTTGTATTTAATAACCACATACTTTATGAGGAACTTTACGAGTTAAATGTTGTGTTTGATCTTCTGATCAGTGGTCCTGTCAAACTTGGTTCGATTGAAATACGCTCTGACACCCCAGTTCAGTTCTTTATTTAGAGTAACTAGCGTGATTTTTTAAGATCTCAGAAGAAAACAATCAGGTAATGCAGATAGATTAAAACAATAGCCTTCAAAAAAACGGATCAAAAAATTTTGCTCATAATTTCCGGCATTTTTTGGCTTTTCTCTAAGATCTTTAGATAAAAGATCTTCTTCCACTTGCTTTATGTTGTATTTAATAACCACATACTTTATGAGGAACTTTACGAGTTAAATGTTGTGTTTGATCTTCTGATCAGTGGTCCTGTCAAACTTGGTTTCGATTGAAATACGCTCTGGACACCCCAGTTCAGTTCTTTATTTAGAGTAACTAGCGTGATTTTTTAAGATCTCAGAAGAAAACAATTAGGTAATGCAGATAGATTAAAACAAGAGCCTTCAAAAAAACGGATCAAAAAATTTTGCTCATAATTTCCGGCATTTTTTGGCTTTTCTCTAAGATCTTTAGATGAGTCTCTGTCATGATCCCCAATGTTCCCTAATGTTTCAC
>NW_027450832.1:0-22786 GCF_964194025.1 Convolutriloba macropyga
TAATTGTTTATTTTATTAATTTGAAAAGTTACTTTTCTAAAGCTTTAAAAGAGTTCTTTGGTGCCCTGTCAACTATTAGAATATTATGCTGACTGTGAAGAGTGCCAAAAGTGGAAATGATTTCAAAAGTGCAGAAATAGCAAAGAGCAAATATTTACAAATTAAATGATAGCCAAAAACAATTTTCCAAGCGACCAAGGCAAGATAATCAGCTGTTCGGTTGTCATAGAGTCACATCAAGTCCCACCAGCAGCTGAGACATGACCATAATCCGAAATTTAATTTGTTTACTTAACATTTAACTGGACTTGTCAGAGAGCCGAAGTGAAAAGAGTTGATTGAAAGAGAGCCGAAAATTTATTTAAATTATTAGTCGATAAATTTTGCAGCCAATTAAATTGCCTTTTGAAGTGAGACTACCAAATTCTCAGCCAATCATTACGGAGTATTTGAATAATGAAATTTTAATATTTTCTAATAAAAGAAACTGAAAGCGAATTAATAAAAAATTATCTTCAAATTATAGTGGGCCATGGCCATGGCTTAGTGGCTTATGGGACTTGATATGAAACTATCACAATCAAACATAAGACCAATTAACCCACTTAAGTACTTTTTTGGTAATCAATTAACAAATAAGGGTAATTAAAGGCAACTTTTTGCTTTCGGCTCTTTTTAAATATAGTCCGGTTTTGGCGCTTTCTAACGTCGGTTTTTTATTACGTCGGCTCTCTTGCAAGTATCCATTTAACTAGCTCAATTTTTTGTGCCCTCATAAATAATAAAAAGCAAAGTCTCAATCCTTTATAATTGTTTGAGAAATTTTCTGCTCATTTGAATAAAAGTGATCTGATTGGGTGAAAAAATAAACAAATTTTTTGCACTCTTATAATCGGCACATTTATACGTCGGCATATTTGTACGTCACCCCTGTCAACTGGCAGGCGTGTCAAAATATAGACTTTTGAACCAATCTCATTGGATTAGAAATTGCCAGCTTTTCTCATTGGATTAGAAATTGCCAGAAATCAACATGGTCCTAGGAATATTGGCTGACCGACAGGGCGTTTAAACGACAAGGAGAATTTAAAATTAGCCGACATTTCTTGCAGCAACGGTTAGACCTTCGTTAGGCTAAATGACAAAAAAGCATACGTGAATATTAACGTTTACAAATTAAAATTTTAAATAGGCCATTCACAGTTGCAGAATGAATCTATTTGTTCATTTTTACATTTCATATTTTTGGCTATACTTCTCATTTTTTGTCGGCTAAGCGCCCTGTCGGCCAATAAGTTATCCACCACTCAACTTAGTGTAATTTTTTGTCGGACTTTTTGTTTATAATGTTAAAAAAATACTATAGGAAGTAAACAATTGGCTATTATTCACGGACTGTACTATCACCCGTGGGAAAGAAACATGAATAAATATAAAACCCGCAGGTGTTCTGAGCGCTTTTGACCTGGCCTAATTTCTATGCATATTCATGATAATTTTCAAATCGTATTTTCATTATTATTCTGCTATTAGCCAACTATAGATAAATAACAATACCTCCACAATTTTGATTGGCTAAAAAAATGTTTTTAATCTGGTACGTCTGCCTTTTTCATTGAGACAAGGGAATGGATATCTCTGACTCGAGTTTGTTCGATGGCGTTGATAAAAGTTAATTTTCTCACACAATTTTGTGGTCAATGGTCTTGAAAACGAGAAATGGAAAATGGGAATTGAGTGGAAAAAGCACCAAATGAGCAGAATGCTGAAGGAATTCCACTCAACCGCCCCCCCCCCCGCGTTTTTCAGCCGATTTATCTTAAATGGACGAAACTGGCACCCTCTTTTCAGCAATCCGTCCATTCCGTTCAAATCTTATACGATTTTTTTTTTGTTTTCAGGCTCGATCAGCTCACCGCTAAATTTTTACCCCAAAAATTTCTCGACTCTCGTAAATATTTATGTGCAGTTTAGATTTTATCGAAATTACTGGGTTCCGAAGAACTACTCTCGATATTCTTCGGCAATCAGGGCAATTCGAAAAGCTCTGCTTTGAAGAGTGAAAGTTACGAAAGCCACAGTCATGTTTAGAGCCACAAAACTGGAGACCTTCTCAACGGCCTGGTCGAAGTAGAGAGAATTGGAGAGGTCTGTTTCATCTTGAAAAATATTTCTTTCATAGTCAGGACACCAAATAAGTATGGAGCGAGTGAGAAGATAGAGGGCAAGATACAGCTCCTGTTGTCAACATTGTCGCTGCTTCAAAATCTTTCTCTTGTGTTCCTCAATCTGCTCACCTGAGTGACTGTCGCAAAACTTCTAAAGAAATTTTATCCTCTAGTATAGAGTGAAGCCTAGCCCTGAAAGTTTAATCAAAATTAACAAAAAGCTTGCAAGATTGCTTTCAATTTTTTTCAAGGTTTTGAGATTATTGATCTATATGAAGATTTCGTGAGCGAAATACAGTTGTAGTTATGCAAGTTGTAAATATACACCTAACGCTCATGAAAAAGCTAGACATTAAACGTTTACTGAGCTTATTGAAAACGTTTTTTCTGCTAAAGGTTTTGGAGTTCGCCATTAATTGGCTTAGGTTTGTATTGGGTTTACTTTACCTGAATTTAGGAATGAACAATTTGAATGACAGACTCTCTGAAAAATGAGAAATCGATTTTTCAACAAAGCAAAATCAAAATTAACCATCAGTGTAATGATTGTAACAATCTTTGATTCTGCTCTTGCTCTGAGACAACTCAAGTAAAGCCGCAACTAAGCAAAGCAAATAAAATGGTTCGTTTTGCATAATGGTTTGTTTAATGACTTCCAGGTTTACAACTTTGCAGTTGCAATTTTGGGAGTTGAAACTAATTTCTGAACTTTAACAGAAAAATTGTCGTTTGTAGCGGCCTTCTTTTCTATTAGATGTCGAAATGCCGCAAATTGTCTTTTTTCGAGTTTTTCTCATTCAAATATTTTCCGCGTAAAAAATTGGTTAAAAAAATAAGTCCAGTTTTGCATGCATGATACGGACTTGTTCTACAAGTCGCGGTAGAATTTTCGATATGGAATGTTATATCAAAAATTTTTTAAAATTGATTGAAAATTAACCATTAGATATGTATATCATCAGAGTTTTCAAAGTTTTCCTGCTGCTTTTATTTAAAAAAAATAATACAGGGGCTGGCATTGAAAATATCACATCTACCAACCTATTGATATCAATTTGGACTCTTACAAGAATTTTTCTACAATGTTTCATGCTGTGCTCTATGAAAAACGTCAATTATTTTGATAGTTTTCTGGTTTCTTTTGCTGTTTTGAGGAATGACCTAGAGGGAAACCTACCACCAAGGGAAAATTAACCCTAGGCTCAACCCTAAACCTAACTCAACAAACAAAAATTCGGTGCATTACACCGCAGAGGTATATCCCAAAGTTTCCGCCTTAGTAAAATTGGCTCAAAAATTAGATACATAAAATGAACGAAATCAGGAGACATCCTTTGTATCTTACTTTTCGGAAAAGGGGTTCCGCCAATTTTGCTAAATGAAAAACTTTCGGATCGAATTGTAGGTTACAAGTCTTGCAGCACGTTTCCGCTCAATTTAGGTATCAATTTCTGCTAAAGCAGCTATATTTTCCGCAACATTGTTCCACTTTCAATGTATTAACATAGTAAAAACGAACGCGAGATACACGCATCGGGCATAATTGCCCGTGAAGATTTGGGTATACCTCTGCGGTGTTATGTGTATTTTTCCGAAAATAGTTGGAAGTTAGCCAATCAAGCTCGGATAAAACACTCATAGATAATAATTTCATTTTGTTTTATTCATCTGAAATTGTGGCAATGTTATCGGCAAAATCTGGTCTTGAATTTAAAGTTATATTGGTAAGCTAAAATTGGTTTTTGTGTTTATAAATTGTCGAGACAGATTGTCCAAATGATAATCCAAGAGGATGTCTAGTATCAAATTAAGCAGCAGTTTCGAGTAGGCGGGAAAATTGATCATAGGAAAACTAACTTCTCCACTAAAAATTCTGACGGAAAACTACGAATGCAGCTTTGTAAACTATGAAGCTACGAAGCTTCAATTCGAATTCGCGGACAAAAATATGCTTACAATCCAAGAAAATAGAACAAAAAACTTTTATAGCCATTCAGAACTTGAGACCAGATTTTCCAGAACTCTGTTGTGTTATTTGCGGTAAATAAAAATTAGTTGTTAATTCGGAGAACAACGGTGATTTGTTCTTAATTTTACGTGTTTCAGCAACGAACATGTTGTTTTTTGCCGTCTTCACTGCATTCATCACCAAAATTGCAATATTTCCAACGCTTCACCACATTCGTTGCAATGAATCTGTAGCAAATTTTGACATTTTCACATTGACTTGGGGAGAAAACTAATTAATGTAGCGTTTACAAAGTTAGTGTTTTAAGAAACTTAAGAAAGTCAAGACGATTTTTGATGAACAGAAATAGACATTGAAAACACACACATACACACACGTAGACGACAAGTTTACTGTGGTCTGAGATGGTCTGATCAGAGGTTACTTCTTTTTGGAACGGTCTGATCACAGGTCAATTCCGGATGGAACCTCAACCTGGGTTTCAGCTTCAAAATTGTAAAAGAATCATTATTCGGCTACATGGCTTCGCAATAGTTCATGTACTTAGCTTCAACCCTGGCCCAAAACCAACTCTTAACCTTGACAAAATCTTGGCAACGCTCAGATACCAATGGTACTCTGAAAATCTCATGCACAACAGGAGGCATTGCTTCCTATTGGCTGCTATCAACTTTGGCTGTTATCGTTCGCTTCAAGTTTTTATAATCCCTTTTCTGATCTCTTACAATCCATCCTTGACAACTTTTTCGGCTTATACTCAAACACACACTCACAAACGAGTGTGAGTTTGTGTGCTATATAGCTAAATAAGTGAGATATGAGTTTGACTAATGCAACCGGAAAAAGCGAAACCAATTGTGCCCTCATTATGAAATAAAGCGGAGACAACATCGAACCGTTCCGAAATACCCATGAGTCAAAAATTGGATTGTAAGAGATCAGAAAAGGGATTATAAAAACTCCAAGTGAATGAAGTGAACGATAACAGCCAAAGTTGATGGCAGACAATAGGAAGCAATAACTCTTGTTGTGCGTGAGGTTTTCAGAGTACCATTGACATCTGAACATTGCCACATATTTTGTCCAGGCTGAGAGTTGGTTTTGGATCGAGGTTGAAGCGAAGTAAATGAACCATCGCGAAGCTATGCAGCCGACAAGCGATTCTTTTACAATTTTGAAGCTGCAACCCAGGTTGACGTGCCATTCGGAAGTGACCTCTGATCAGACTAAAGTGCGCTGGAAACATGTGAGCTCAGAGTGCGCTCGAAAATGTATCTGAGCAGACCTTGCCAAACAAGAATAACTGCTGATCAGAGCGAGATCAGACCATTGTCCAGACTTTTTTGCGACCATGGCCCAGACCCAATTCCAGACTAATGTCCAGACGATTCTGGCCTCGAAACGGCCTCTGCTTGTGTCAAAATTACCCCTCTGATTACCCCTCAAACGGATTAACGGATTTAAGAATATGGGGTAATTGTCTAAGGGGGTAAAACGATTTAAGATTAGGGGTTATGGGGGGCTAATGCAGGGAAAACCTAGATTTTAACCCTTAATTTTAGGGGGTAAAGCGATGTAAGATAAGGTGGGTAATGGTGAGTAATGGGGGAATTTTTAGATTTTACCCCCCAAATTACCATCCAAAAAGATGTAAGTTTAATGAGGCAATTCTAAGGGGGTAAAACGATGCAAGATAAGGGAGGTAATTGGGGTGATGGGGAGTAATGGAGAAAATGAAGGGGTTTAGATTTTACCCTTCAAAATTTACCCATCGAAAAGATGTAAGAATAGGGGGGTAACGTTAAGGGTTAAAACGATATAAGAACAGAAGGGTATTGGCGTTAACGGGGAGTAGATTCAGATAGATGGACCGCTAAGAATTGGGCAAATTTCGATGGTTTCGAGGCTAAGGAGAACCGGCTGAGGGTACACGAATGAGGGTACCGGTTGAGATTGCAGTTTCACGAATGTCAGTCTTCGAGTACGGGGGGGCTAAAACAATGTAAGATTAGGGCTTCCGAGAAGGACACCACATTATCATCTATTCTTGCATAATTTTACCCCCCAAATTAGTCCCTTACTCTTGTACCATTATACTCTCCCACCCGCAAAAAATATCGCCATGTTCAAAATGAACCAATTTGATATCCCAGAAAACCCAAAAAAAAACGAGTGGTCCATCTAACCGTCCCACAAAAAAAGATGATTATCCAGTTGGCATTATTAAGTTTTTGCTCAATAAATTTTATGCGGCCAGGTCAAACAGTTGCTTAATAAGAAACAAATTGATATCTCTGACTACTGTTAATATGCAGATTGTAAACTAAAAAAAAATTGGTCCACCTAACCTTCCCAGAAAGGAGTTCATTATTCAGTTGGCGATATCTACTTATTCGCTTGTTGTATTTTTGAAAATATATAACATTATAGGGCCAAGTAATTGTGAAAGTAGAAATAACAGATTACCAGTGGTGTAAAAATTGCAAAGAATGGTCCTCCAAACCTTCTTTCAAAAAGTTCGTATTTCACTTGGTAATATTTATTTTTCGCCTTTTCGCTGTTTTTAAATTTAGAAGTACATTGAGCCAAAGAGTTGTCTTACTTTAGCCAATTCGATATCCTAAGCTAGCAGTAAAATTTTTGCTGCAAAAACAAAACAGTAGATTTCAAAAATTCCTGGAAAAACGTTGTTTTAACCTGGAAATATTCACTTTTTTGGTTACATTTGGAAAATTGATTAGGCCAGGAAGTTGTTTAACGAGAATCAATCAAATATAATCCTTGGCCAAGAGTATTATATACATTGTACACTCAAAAGACCAGATTGGGTAACGTTCCTCGAGAAAAAATCTCATATCACTTTGAAATGATCACTTTACGTGCCTTTTCGACTATTTTAGATTTCAGTAGCATAGACACTTCTTCGGGTTAATTAATTGTCTAATGTGAACCATTTTGATAGAGGGGACCAGTAGATGGGGACCAATTTGATTGTGACCAGTAGTATATAGATTGTAAAACAAAAGAACGGTTGGCGTGACGTTCCTAAAAATGAAGTTAGTATTTCACTTGGAAAACAGCTTTTTTCATTATCTATTCGAAGTAGGCAACTGTTATTGGGTCAAGGAGTTATTTATAAGAAGCTAGAAATATATCCCAGACAACATGTAGCAATCGAGGAAAAAAGTTATCTCACCTAGAAAAATTTACGGTGTTTTTTAATCGGTGTTGAAGTTGTTTAAAGTGAACTGAACTGCTATCCCAGATCACCAGTGGTACTTCAATTTGAACACAAAGTAATAGCTTGCTTATTTAAAACTTCAATTATAGAGAAATATCATTGGGCAACGGAGTTATTTAAAGTGAAATGATTTTTTATACCAGGCTACCATAGTATGCAGTTTGTAAAACAGAAAAAGTGGTCGACATAATATTCTGGGCGAAAAGTAGGGACGTCACTTTGAATATCCATTTTTTTGCCTATTGCAAATTCCAATTTAGTACATTTTTATTGCGTCAAGGTCTTGTCTAAAGTAAGCAAATTCGAATCTTTTCAGTTTATGCCCCCGGTGCGTTTTGGATCCCCAGTTACAGAGCGCGTGCCATTACACTGTATTTGCTCATGCAACAATATGAGAGCAGCATCTGGGGGTTGCAAATAATATGCACCCACTAAGCTGGGGGCACAAACAGAAATGATCCCTAAATTTATATCCAAGACTACCAGTATTATGTAGATTGTGAAACAAAAAAGAGGGTTGGCTTAACGTTTCTTGAAAGAGTTTGTATTTCACTTGCAAATATCCACTTTTTTTTAAAAAAATATTTTGTCAAGGTGTGGTTTAGATTGAACTATGTTGATGTACCAGACTAACAGTAGTATGGCGAGTTTAACACAAAAGAACAGTTGGCATAACGTACTTACAAAAAATTTTACTTCATTTGGAAAAATTGACTTTTTTATTTATTTTATTTTCAAAAATAGAAAATCTTTATTGGCTAATACAGTTTATAATGTAAAACAATGATATTCCTGACTACCAGTATTATAAAATTGTAAAAGAAAGAAATGGCCCATCTAAACTTTCTAGAAAAAAATCGCACTCCTCTTGGAAATATCCTTTCTTCACCTAAACCAATTTAGAAAAATGAAAAAAATTGGATCTATTCTGTTTCGCCCCCCCCCCCAGCTTAGTGACCATAAATTTTTTTATGACCCCAGGCGCACGTGCCATTTTCTTACATAATAACGTGCGATATAACAACATATAATTTGTAACTGGGGGTCATGAAAAACAGTGGGGCGAGGGGGGGGGGGGGGGGGGTGATACAGAATAGATCCGAAAATTTGTATCTTTTCCTTTTGTGTCCCCCAGTATGTTTTGCTCCCAACAATTACAGAGCACGTGCCATTACATAGTAAATCATTATGTAAAAATATCGCACGTCAAAGTTTTCCCCATTAAGTTTTCATTCATCAATTTTTTTTCTACATGTTTGAATTTAAACTTTGACCTTATAAATCTATACTGTGGCATTTGAAACGTTCGCTTATTTCATCTTTTTGAGACACGCTATACATGAAGAGATTTGTACTTTGTTTTGCACCTTTTACACACGTGGTTTGCATTTTTGGGAATTTTTTGGCTGTGTCCTACCAACCAGCTTAGTTGGTTCATTTTAATTGCACCCACCAGACGCAAAAGCATTTCTTTTACAGATTGATTTCACATGGAATGACACGTGCTGTGTAACTAACTGGTGGGGGGAGGTGTGCATGCTGCACTGGGGGGGGGGGGGTTGGAAGCAAACGGAAAAGATCCATTTTTTTAATAAAAGCTTCTGAGTTTTCACATGTATAAAAGATTTATGCATGGACACATTGCGCTCTGTACTGGAGGGAGGAGGCCTTTCAAACGTAAAAACCTGGGGGAGTATGCAATGTAGGGCAAGAAAGGCTCTCAAAGCTAGGGAGTTAGACCTCAAACGATAGTTGGTGGAACACCCCAGGTCTTATAATAGCCACCCCCCGCCCGAGCTTAGTAGTCAGGTAACCTACAGCCCCCCCCCAAATAATGCTAAGTAAACCATAATGGGGGCTATAATTTCGTGGAGTGCTATAATGGGAAAGACCCAAAACCACTAATAAATGTGTTTTATATAGCACATTACGAATCTACCCCCCAACTTAGTGGGGGATACAACTTTTAGGCGTTCTTTTTTACATAGTAACGTGCCATATAACACAAAATGCAATTGGGGGGGGGGGCAGAAACACTGGGAGAAAAAAAAACAGAACAGATCCTACATTACTATGCCAGAAGGCACGTGCGGTTGGGGGCACAAAATAGATATTGTTTTACTATCTTTCCCTAGAGTTTTTATGCACTCCAGTAGCATCGAGTTTCTCTATTATGAGTTTGTTATGGGATCTATTTTTGTAATGAAATATATAACCCAGCTTTGAATAATAAATTTTGACACATTTCGCAAAAAGACTCTGAACTTGAAAGCGTAAGTGAAAACTTAGTAAGTAATAATCATAATTAGAAAAGAAGATGGAATTTTAAACACATTCCATGGATGTTTAGCGCTATAGCCAGCCCCGTGGCTGTGATGTTGACCTGTGGTCTTGTGGCTTTAACTTTTAGCTTCGAAACTTCGAGCCCTTTGAAAACGAGCGCAACACAAGACAACAAATCTTTTGGCAAAACCCTTAGGCATGTAGATTCAGAAGTCGAGGAGGCAAATGCAACTATAATGACACATGATGGAGCAGCTGACGGTGGAAGCTCGCGAAGAAACGTGTTGACAAAATATATTCTAAACACAACAAGAGCTCGAAGGCATGCCCAAATTGTACCGCAGGTTGATGAGACCAATGGAGCAGCTGATGGTGAACGCCCACAAAGAAAGGTGTTGACAACATATAAGCTAAACGCAACAACAGCCCGAAGGCATGCCCAACAACCGGAAGTTGATGAGACCAATGGAGCAGCTGATGGTGAACGCGCGCGAAAAACATGTTGACAACATACACAATAATCACAAGAGCCCGAAAGCATGCTCAACTTGTTCCCGAGGTTGAGAGACCAATGCAGCAGCAGATGGGGAACGCCCGCAAAGAAACGTGTTCACAACATTCATGCTAAACACAACAAGAGGCCGAAGGCATGCCGAACTTGTACCGGAGGATGATAAAACCAATGGAACAGCTGATGTTGAACGCCCGCGATGAAATGTCGTGACAACATATATGCTAAACACAACAAGATCCCGAAGGCATGCCCAACTTGAAACGGAGGATGATGAGATCAATGGAGCAGTTCATGGTGAACGACCGTGAACGAACGTGTTGACAACATATCTGCTAAACACAACAAGAGCCCGATGGCATGCCCAACAACCGAAGGTTGACGAGACCAATGGAGCAGCTGATGGTGGACTTCCGCAGAGAAACGTATTGACAACGTATATGCTAAAAAACAAGAGCCCGAAGGCTTGCCCAATTGTACTGGAGCTTGATGAGGCCAATGGATCAGCTCACGGCGAACGCCGGCAAAAAAACGTGTTGGCAACATGTAAGCTAAACACAAGAGCCCGCAGGCATGCGCAACTTGTACCGGAGGTTGATAAAACCAATTGAGCAGCTGATAGTAAACGCCCGCGAAGAAGCGTGTTGACAACATGTATGCTAAACACAACAAGAGCCCGAAAGCATGCCCTGCAACTGGAGGTTAATGATACCAATGGAGCAGCTGTTGGTGATCGTCCGATAAGAAACGTGTTGACAACATATATGCTAAACAGAACAAGAGCCCAAAGGAATGCCCAACTTGTACCGTAGGTTAATGAAACCAATGGAGCAGCTGATGGTGAACTCCCGCAAAAAAACATTTTGACAACATATATGATAAACACAACAAGGGCTCGAAGACATGTCCAACTTGTACCGGAGGTTGATAAAACCAATGGAGCAGCTGACGGTGAACGCCCGCGAAAAGAAAACGTGTTGACAACATATATGCTAAACACAACAAGAGCCTGAAGACATGCCCAACTTGTACCAGAGGTTGATGAGACCAATGGATCAGCTGATGGTGAACGTCCGCGAAGAAAAGTGTTAACAAAATATATGCGAACAAAATTTATTACAACCAGAAGCAACAAAAGTCCTCAGTGCTGCATACCATAGTGACGAAATCGAACTGGAGCTTCTCGATTTGTTTTCTTAAGATGCTTTATATTGAGTCTTGGTGCTTTTGCCGATTTGGAATTAATTTGCACCCAATAATTTGGGGGGGATGGGGCAAACGTAAAAGCTTTTTAAACGTAAGAATTAGGTCCTAAATTTGTATCCCAGAATATCAGTGAAAAGCAGATTCTGGAACAAAAAGGATAGTTGGCGTACCCTTTCTTGGAAGAGTGTGTATTTCACGTGCAAAAATTCACTTTTTGCGCCAAATTTTTCAAAAACAGAAAAAAATATTCCGTCAAGGTATGGTTTAGAATGAACTATGTTGATAATGAACTATGTTTTTTACACTCTCCAGACTATCAGTAGTATGGACAGTGTAAAAAAAGAACGTCTTGCATAACGTAATTACAAAACAGTTTGTACTTCACTTGGAGAAATTGTTTTTTCGCTCACTATGTTTCTAAAAACAGAATAACTTCATCGGCACAAGCAGTAAAACTATAATATCCCAGACTACAAGCAGTATAAAAATTGTAAAAGAAAGAAATGCCCCACCTAACCTTTCTGGGAAAAGAATCCCATAGTTCTCTTGAAAATGTCCCCTTCTTCACTTATGTTTTTTAGAAACTAAGAAAAATTGGATCATTTCCGGTTCTGCCCCCAATTACAGAGCACGTCCCGGGGCGAGGTGGTAGAAAAATGACGTCGTCTGGGGGATTTGTCATTCCGGGTCGTTAATTACACGGTCACGAAAGAAGTTAATGACCCGGTAAGTCGAATCATAAATCTGGTATTTCGATTCATACTGGAACAAAGACCCGTCTTTCGATTCATAAATCTGGTATTTCGGAACAATGACTCGGCCTGTCGAGTCATAATCCCACCGTATTTCAGTTCATGCGGCCCGTACTGCGAATCATAAATCCACATAATTCGAGTCATGCATCTCGTATTTCGAACCATAAATCTGGTATTTCGGAACAATGACCCGGACTTTCGGTACATAAATCTGGTTTTTCGGAAATATGACCCGGTCTTTCGAGTAATAAAGCTTGCGTTTCGAATCATAAACCGCCGTAATTCGAATCATGCGGCCCGGACTTCGAATTATATATCCACATATTTCGAGTCATCCCGAAGTACCAGATTTATGAAACGAATTGCAGGAATCAAACATATAAGAAACCGTCGGTTTTACTTTTCGGAAAAAAATCTACAGGTGAACTAACGAATATCTTTTTGAGATTTTCCAGTATGTTTTGGTTGTGTTCCCCTCCTCCTTCTCTCAACCGGGCTGGGGACCGGCTACGGCGGAGTTACAAACAAACAACTATAGGAGATTTTGAGAAGAGCGTTAGGTAAAAGACCAAGCTCAAACTCCATCTCCAAGCAAAACAAAGTACAATAAATTGCTAAAAATCTATAAATGATAACTATTAAATGATAAATGACTATAAACCAACTCACTATATTTAAAATTCGTTATTCGCAAATTTCCGTATGAAAACCCAACTTTTCTCCTAGCCAAGCTATAGCAAAAATTCTTTTTGTTTTAGAATCTAGGTACACAGGGGATACTCCATAACAATTTTTTGTTGAATTGAACAACTTCTTGACCCGATGAAAATACTATATTTAAAAATTAAATTTTGCAACTTTTAACTATAAAAATAGTTCTTTTTCATCGGGTATTTTTAAATTTCGTTATTCGCGAAATTCGCAAATTTCCGTATGAAATACTAAGATTTTTCCTAGACACGGTATAGCAAAAACTCTTATTTTCCTACAATTTAACTACACAGGGGATACTGCATACCAACGTTAGTTCAAGTTGGACAAAATCTTGACCCAATCAAAATAACTATAGTTAAAATTCGCTAATCGCGAAAATCGCAAATTTCCGTATGAAAAACTTACTTTTTTCCTAGGCAAGCTATACCAAATTTTTTTTTGTTTTACACTCTAATTACACTGGTGATACTGCATACCGGGTTTGGTTGAATTTGAACAAGTCCTTGACTCGATGAAAAAGACCTATTTTTAAGATTCGTTATTCGTGAAATTCGAAAACTTCCGTTTGAAATACTAACTTTTTTCCTAGACAAGCTAGAGCAAAAATTCTTTTTCTTCTACACTCTAACTACACAGGGGATACTTCATGCCAACTTTGGTTCAATTTGGACAAAGTCTTGACCCAATCAAAAATAAATAAACTTAAAATTTGCTAATCCAGAAATTTGCAAATTTCCGTATGAAAAACTCAGTTTTTTTCCGAGGCAAGCTATACCAATTTTTTTGTTTAACACTCTAATTACACTGGTGATACTGAATACCAAGTTTGGTTCAATTTGAACAACTCCTTGACCCGATGAAAAAGACTTATTTTCAAATTTCGTTTTTCGCGAAATTCGCAAATTTGCGTATGAAATACTAACCTTTTTCCTAGACAAGCTACAGCAAAAATTACTACACTCTAACTACACAGGGGATACTCCATTCCAATTTTGGTTCACTAAATGCATGAAACTACAAGAAAAGAAGACAACACTTCAATCGGTCTCTTTATCATAGACATTAAACATCAAAGAATTTTTTAATTGCGCATTAATTCAGAGAAATTAGTTCAGAGTTAGAGTTAAAATTTAGCACATGTTTTTCAAAATAATGTTCGAAATAAGCAGAGCCTACGAAAGTTGTTATCATGAGCAAAGAGTTAAAAATTAGCACATTTTTTTTAAAATGTTTGAAATAAGCAGAGCATAAGAAAGTTTGTTAGCATGAGCAAAGAGTTAAAATTTAGCACTGTAGATCTGATTGAAATAGTACAGTCAGTCTTCGCTATCAGCAGAATCGTAGTGGTCTCCAAGTACCGAAATCAGAGGACATAAAGCTTGCTCTTGCTCGTCGCTCATTTCAACTTCAGTAACCCATGCCTTAAAGGATTCAAATCCTGGTGTTTTTGGGGTCAAAGATAATGTATGCTCAACTCCGTCATTCAAAAGGATAAATTGAACCCTTTGTATTGACTGCGACGTTGTCAAAACTGCGGTCTCGAAAAACACCACAAATCTGACTACTACGAAAGATCCCATCACTAATGTCCCCGGTACGCTGATCAGTAGCTGGAACTCATTTCGACCATCTAAAAATCTTTGTGACCATTAGAAAAAAACTACAACTTATGAACAATGTCACATTAGCCGGAAGGCAACACACCCTCCTGTCTATTTGAAGATATAAACGAAAAACGCCTGAAGCAAAATAGAAAATTATGGAATGAAAGTAATACTTTTGCGGCAGAAGGCAACACCCTCCGACCCTCCTCGAAAAATTAGTACAACGCAAGCTTGTCCTCGTTTCATATTATGTATTTTTAGTTAGCCAGTAGGAAAAACAAACAAGCAAGTGCAATTCAGCATTAAAAAAGTAGGGGTCTCAATACTTTAATGCAATTAAATAGAAAACAAAATACATTTAAACAATTCAAAAACCTAAAAGAACCAGCTTGAACAGTTTTCTGGTGAAAACAAGAAACTGTCGTGCTATTTGAGAGTTCAAGATCTTGCCCCGCTCAAAATAGTCCATTCATCTCTATATCATCACTTTGGTTTGACGACACCGAAACAGATGTTGTGAAACTTTCATCTTGTGTTAAATCTCCACAGGTCGAAGACGTTCCAGTTCCTCTACTCTTCTTGTAAGGAGAGCAACCCTTTCCTTCAAAACAGAGATCTCACTCTTTAGCAAGTCAACTTCATGTGATTCGGCATTAACAGCTATTTCAGCAGGTTGTTCTCAAAACTCAAAATTGTTTGCCTCATTACGTCGGGGAAGATGCAAACTTTTAGAACAAGCAAAAGAAAAATAAAGTAGAAAGATTGGAATTTGCCTACGTTCTGCAAGATGACTTTGCTTTCAACTAACTTTTGCAAAATGATTGCTTAAAAATTTTGTCAAGAAAATGAAACAAGCAATACGTTAAAAATTCCTGCAGCAAAATTACTAATCAAAATATCGAGTTTTGCAAATTGATTGTATTCAATATATACGATGACAAAAACAGATATCATACGTTAATGAATCATGCAGCGAAGCTATTATTGAAATTGAAAACTAAAAATTAACCATGCTCGAAATTACTGAGTAGTGGACGATACAAATAGTCCTCAATTTTTACAGGAAAGAACTGTATTTCTAATGCTTCAACTGAAACCTGAATCGTGCTATTCTTGTCTTCAACGACGTATGCAGAATTTGGATCCCAACCTTCTGCTTGTTGAACAATTTTAAATGTTGAAACAATTTTCTGTTCACGAAGCACACAAAATTTACCATCCAGCTCATAGAAGAAAAGATTTTTCCAAATAGCCATTGTTGACGCTTCTACACATGCAAAATATCTGCACCTGATTCCCGCACGTACGCTAAAGATTCAAAATAAAAATTCTTCTTTAATCGACAGAACACTCGAGCTGACTGATTGTTGAACCTGAATTCTCTTAATTCTTCTGATTCTACGAGGCCAAATTCTTCGTTCACGTCCGACGGATTGTCAGAAAACCTTAGAAACTGCGCCAAATCATCTTCACTAGAATCTATTTCAGAAACCACTTTGCCTCTGATGAACCTCTCTACCATCATTTTAGAGTGGTTTGTTTTTCCAGTTAACGGAGCAATCAGAAGGTGAAGAGCTGATTAAAACATTGATGCTGAAGTAACGAAGAGAGGACCAATCTCAGCAGCTTGCCAAGCAAGATGTCCCAATAGACGCAAATTGATCGACTCTAACTTCTTGAGATTTTTTTCAGCCATGCTGACGCAAAACTGGTCTAAAAAAAGTCTGCAAAATTTTGAGTTTCGATTGTCATTATATAAACTGCGCAAAGAAAAAATTATCTTAAAAAGATCAGTTTTATCGGATCTGCGATCTTCTCCACACAAAAAACGGGTAAGAAGATGGACGCCAGATATAGCAAATGAATTTTTAGCTCGCTGGCTTTCATGTTTGCGAGATGATCGAATGATCGCTATGATCGTTTTTTTTCTCTTGGAGTTTGAATACCCGAAAGTATTTTATTCAATTATCTTTTACTGTCTGCTTTCGTGCGGTCGTAAAAACATTTTAGGAGGTCCCTCGATACGCCAAGAAAAAACTGATGCATTGTATCAACCGGCAAAGAGAGCGGCTGATTAGGGATAGCAGAAAAATTTTGCTCCTGCCCTTTACTCCTGGAGTGAATTTTTCTGAATCACCCATTTTACCGTTGAGGGTTTTGAGTTTTTGTTGTGATCCCTCTTCCAGGTTCCTCAAGTTCTCCAGATAACTTTCAGGAGACCGCATATTTTTAAGAACATCAAAGTCATGCGGATAGTGATGCGCTCCATCTATGTGGAAGCCACGCTGAGTGCAGAGAGAGCAACCATAATATTTGTTGCATTGTTTGAAATTCATTATTTTTGCTTTGCCAATTAAATCTGCTACTAAAAAGATTGACTCGAATCTCACCTTAACTCGATCACCATCCATTGTTACCTCCTCATGTGTAGATATCTGTCGCTCGAAATGATCAAAAACGTCGTCAAAATTCAGTGTCCCGTTTCCAACAAAAAGTGATCCTAAAGTGATGTTTTGGAACATCTGTCGTTTCTTCGGAGGTAGGTCGGCGTTCGCTATCAGGAGTGGCCAGGCTGTTTTAGGAGGAGATTTTGAGACCAGGGCTCCGCCCAAGTTCAAAATTAACCTAATTGTCACTTGCCGTTCAATAACCTCCATTTTAGGCATAATTATATCGTTTTGTTGTTTTTCTCAACTCTGCGTATCTCAACATGCCGTTGATCGATTTTTGAACAATTTTCAGGAGAAGCGGATTGAAATTGAGATAAATTTATTCACCTTTAGACAAAAGTTCTTTTCTGCATTGATACTAAGCGGCAAATTTAACCAACTTCTTTTTTTGCCCATGGTGCTAAACTTTCACCATTGAAAATAGTTTGATCGCGTTTTACAAGTTTGTACATCATTTGGTCAGAACAATTATGCTTTATTACTAGAGACATGATGGACAAGGCCAGATTCGACACAGAGACTGGTCTGCAGTCACTCACAATATCACACAGAGAAGATTGATTGAATGAGGCGAGTTCAATTACAGCTTTGGTGTCAGATTCTGAACTTTCATCGCTTTGATACTCGGGAAAAAATTGAAATTGAGGGTTGTTCAATGACTCGTCAGTTGTTTCATTACTGCTGCACGTTTCGTCGTCAATAGAATCTGATGTGATGATTTGAGGAACCGCGATAGTGTTTGGAGAAACTTCTATAGGAAAAGAGGGCGCCTGATTTAATGAGGACAGGCTAAAATTCGATGAGTCTTCATAATAATCAAAGAAAGAATCTATTGCATGTTGCGCAAATCGAATTTCTGCCTTTGGTAGACGTTTTCGTTTTACAGCTCTCACCATAGTTTGTGAAGTTGATTGCATTAAATTTGCACTCCTTCCATGCACTGATGAATGACTGCAAAGAGAATCGACATTTTCTTCTCCAAAGGTGTCTTCGTTGTAGACGGTTGTCAGCTCCTCATTGGGCTCTATTTGCATCAGCGCTCGCAACCGAATACATTGTCGCCCACGATAAAAACCTTTCATATAGTAATCGCAATTAGCCTTACAGGAATGATTAGCCCATCTAGCCACTCCCACTAAAAGTTTTCCTCCTTCCATAACTGACCAATCCTTTAACGAGTTTTCTTTTGGCAGGCTAGCTAATAATCCAACGGCCACCTCAATTTCACCAGGCTTGTTGGCGCTCATTGACCGATTCACCAAGCAAAATGCGACAAATTTGTCCGGCTCAATACTCAGTCCGAAATCCATAGCAGCTTTGTAGGATTCGCTCATATCGATAAACAATTTTTTCAGTTTTCGTTCACTGCACCGTTTTAATTCAAAATCATCCTACTCCATAGCATAGTCAAAACTTTTGTTGAAATTGGGAAACCTTTCAACAATTTTTCAGACAGATGTTCTTCGATTTGAGCGGGGTTTTCGCACTCGCTCATTGCTAACTGGAACCACTCACTTTTGGTGAAGCGCAAAACAAGTAAAAAAATCTCATTGGTACAAGGAGGAATTATATATTCGTAGCACTAAACAAATTTTACAAAAAGCACCTTGCTATTAATTGTTCACCTAGAAGTTTTCAATTACTTTCTCTAGAAGGAGACATCCTCATAGCATCTCGAATTTTTCAAAATTACACACTGTCTCTTTGCACAAACTTGCGATATTTTTCCTTAGTACCAGAAGGCAACACGCCCTCGTAGTACAGGAAAAAAATCACAATAAAACACCAACCTTTAAATCTTCACCTAATAGTTTCTCGTTCATTTCTGCTCGAGGCAACATGCCCTCATAGCCTTCTCTCTATTCTAAACAAGAGTTATGCGTTCTGTATGTGGTCACCTTTAATTTATCTCATTAGTTCCAGAGAGCAACACAACATCGGAGCACTGCGCAAACTCCACGTTAAAAAATATTGCTATTAAGTCTTTACCTAGAACCTTTTCATGGATTTGTTTTTGATGGCGACACAACCGAATATCAATTTCACATTTTTAGCAACATAACTGTCAGAGAAAAGCCGTAACAAATGTCATTGTTATCAGGGTGAATTACATCTTCATAGCACTGCAATAATTTAATAAAAAAAATTACATTTCAAGAGGAAAAAGTTGTTTCAAAACTATACTTTTGAGCGATAAAAACAATTTGTTCGGTTCGATTAAATATTATCGATTAAATTTAGCGGCCCAAGAGATGCAGTGGCTATTCAAGATGAACTCATTTTTCAAACTATTGTTTAACAAGCAATTAACAATCGCTACAAAACCAAAACGGGTTATAACCAATACTAACATAGCTTCAATAAGAACGGGGGGGGGGTGAAAGAATTCACAATAAAATTCTAAAACTATTTCGATTCATTGCTGCTTGACATGAGCACCTGTTTGTTTTTTCTGTTTGCTAACTAAGGAGTACGGCACATTTTCATTTGATTGGTTCTCCGCTGTTGTCTATTTCATTTTCAGTGCTGTTGTCTCTCTCTTCATCAAACATTTTTGATCGATAGCTTTTCACTTCTCTTCCAGCTTGATTGGATGCGTCCTTTGAATGCCAATCGGGGATTGAGCGGATATTTACCGTTGATCACTTCTGAAGCATTTTAAAGAATGTCGACAACTCTATCCTTTTATCAGCACAGCACCTATTTAAGCAATTACTATATTTGCTCTAATCTAAGACTTTGAAGAACTCTACAAATGATAAACGTGCCAAAGTTGGTTACTTTATGAAACGTTTGTTACCCTAAGCAGACCAAAAAAACATTTATCTCTTCCTCCGATAGTGGAGAATTTTAGAGCATATGTTGATTGTCACTCATCTTTCTTTCCATTATCTAGTTTATCAAGACTACCGTTATATTCAAAAAAAATCTGTTAGCAAAACCCTAATGTGAATTATAATTGTGCTCACAAAACATCTAATTAAAAAACAGCTTAACATCAGACCCCTCTGTTGAAACGATGATTGCGACGAGCATTCAACTAGAAAAGAGTTTCTAGTTGAATGCTCAGCGCAATCATCGTTTCAACGAGTCCATTTTGTCCAAAAGTTTCTTGCGAAGGGCTCGTCCAAGCTTGCTAGGAAATTCATTAGCTTCAATTTTCATCAAATCAACATATCCTTTCATAACACTGACAACGGGGAAGGTTTCAGGAAGATGCGGATTTTGATCGACACTCTCAAACCCAAATTTTGAATGCTCACGCACTCCTCTAACTCCTCCAGCTAAACAAAACGCCTGTATATGTTAGTATCATTTTGATATAAAACTCAGAGAGGGAGAAAACAACCAGGAAAATAGTCTTTTTTTACTGAATTTACAGATAGTCTTTAGTGTCATAAATACGTAATCTCTGAGTCAAAAGAGAAGCAAAATTGTAGAATCTTGTAACCAAAATATTTTAAAATAATTTTCAACAGAAACCTAGCTTCAGAAGTGGAAACATGTTAAAAATTGTGCAGTTTTGCCGGCCATTTTTTCTTGTTCCAATTTTCGAACAAAGAAGCAGCAACTGCCTTAGGTTTTATTTCGTCTATACATTAAATTCAAAATCTGCAAACAGACACTACCGAATCATTGAACTCGTTCACCAGCTTCCTCTTGCGGCAATCTGATTGCTTCTTATTTTCCTGAGAACTGGATTCGGCCCGTGCCATCCTTGATTGATGTTCCGCAAAAAAAATTAAAACTGCTCACATGACGAACTTTTTTTTGGCGCTCTCTTTTTCCGCAGTCTTCGTTGCGTGATTGTTAACTTTCAGAGACGTTGACCCCGCAGCCTGGGACACATGCTGCGTAAGAGGGGAATGTAGAGGAGTTTCACATTCTTCTGAATTGACCTCTTCATCTCTGTTGTCACAAAAAAGTGTCTCTGGAACGAAATTTAGAGGTTCTCCTTTTTTCAATTAAGCCAAGACAACGAGTTTACGACTTCACAGTTCAGTTCGCCAACGATTTCCGAGATAAATGCACTCTGGTTGAGGCTCATTGTGAATCATTGGATATGTTTAACCTAGCTCCAGACTTAATTTTTGTTTCCAGGAAGTCCCCTCTGGCCGACTCGATGAATTCAGTGCAGTTGAGAATGCATTTTTGCCATAATAAAAAAAATCTGCTGTCTCGCAATTAACTATGGGCTGTGCGCTTCAACTCAACTTTTCTGTCAGTGCTGAAGTTTGCGGGCTTTACTATCTTCCTGCCCTTACTAGACGTTCGAGCTGCCATTTTTCAATCACTGAAGAGTTTGTTTTACAAAAACTGTTCATTTCACTCGCAACAGTTTTCAAGAACTAGGTTTACGTTGTAGCAACAGCAGCGAGAAATAAATTGAAATGGACGCAAAGTGCTAGAAGGCAAGACACCCAAATAGCACCATCGAAAAACTTCCGATTAAGCCTCAAATTAATTCTAACAAAAGAAATCCAAAATTTATATCAGTCGGAAGGCAACACGCCCTTCTAACCATTTCAGAGTTTAGCAACTTAGCTTTACACTTACCCGAGCTAAAACGATATTTATGTAGCAAAGCGCTTAATATTATAAAATTTACTAATTCTTTTGGAAGGCTAATCACATATTTAGCATTGTTAACATTTCTTTAAGTTATAACTTTGGAATTCGATATAGGCTTTGGGCTCTTGCTTTCGCTTTCCCTATTATATGTCTCACTCTCTTTTAATAAATTGGAAGGCAATACGCCCTCCTAGTCATTTCAGATTTAGAAACATTGCTTTACACTTATCCGAGCCAAAAGATAATTATGAAGAAAAGCACTTAATATTAAAAACTTTACGAATTCTTTTGGAAGGCAAATCACGTATTTAGCATTGTTAAACTTTTTTTAAATATAGTTTTAGAACTCAATAAAAGCTTTGGCTCTTGATTAGTTTTTGCTTTCCCTATTATGTGCCTCACTCTCTTTTGTATAACAAAATTGCTGATGCTCAAACCTACGGCAACAAAGACAAGAAATTTAAATCTTTCCTTATTCTTTTAATAAATATGCAAAGAAAAAACTGGACAATCAAAAGAAATTTAATTCTCTACAAATCAAGCATCTTATAGAAATAAGTCAGTAGAACCAACAAAATCTAGCAATAAATTATCAAGCAAAACAAGACTCAAAAATAACTTTGGGCAAACCTTTCCTTAGCAAAACTAACTATGTCTGACTGGAAATTTTAAGTAAACTTTTAAGAACGCGAACTTTAAGACAAATAATTCGACTAGTGAACAAATAACAGAACAAACTAATCTGATTGAATTCATTCAAGCTTTTTCTCGAGTTGAGCTTTCCTCATTTCCTTTGCTCCAGCACTGTAATTCCCTGTTCCTGCCAATCGGTCTTTGAAGTTCAGTCCCGCCTTATTTGCAGCTGCTATGGCCTTTTTCGCAGCCAGCGGGTGCTTTCTGTTGGGAAATTTTTTTTGAACTTATCCTAAAGCAAAACCGGACATAAATACGGTTGAGCACAAAAATAAGAATCTTTACATAATTTAATCTCAAAAAACCTTAAATTTTCTTTTTAAAAACCAGAACTTAGCTTGAAACTTTTTACTTATATTTGGCTTATATCTAAGATTAGAGCGACTGAGAATTACTCAAGAATTTCAGAACGAGTTCGGAGTCTGCTGCAGTCCCGAATGCATTGTGCGTTGAGGAGTAATCATGTCAGTTGGCAACCCATTTTCTTCAAAAATCCACCTTCTCAAATGCAAAACCATAGTGGGCAGGATTATGTCCTTTGTATATATGATCACAATTCCTGTTATCAAGATCATATTGCACTTCTGGTGTCTATTCAATCTCCTTGAACAATTCTACAT
>NW_027450833.1:0-53441 GCF_964194025.1 Convolutriloba macropyga
CTCCCTCAAAGGAAACTTCTTGTGGTCCACAAATTTTGCTTCTTTATTTTTGGTATGAACACATTTCTTGACGCCAGTTCCCCAAAAATGTAACGGTTCGTCTAGATAATTCATTAACTCTTTAACTATATCTGATCTGTTGTTTTTAACTGTAGCGCAATTGCTGACCATCCAACAAAAAGGCATCGTTTTGTTCCACTCGACATATTCCTGTTTAATGGTAGCATAACGCCGTGCTTTGGATCGTGTATATACATTTATGTAGGATCGCTCCATGTCTGCATTGCGTGATAGACCAGCAGACCAGTTGAACAAATGATTGACGTGTATGTTTTCTATTTTAAAGTCACTAAATCCAATCAACGAAGTAGTTTCTTCCCTTCCCTTTTCTTTAATATTATAGATTTAGCTTTGCAATTCAAAAACACATAGAAAACAAGACGGCTCGTGCTAGTTGCACAAAGAGTTAAAACATAGTCAACAAAAAAAACCAGAAATGATCATCTAAGCCTTTGTTACAAAAAGTGGAATCAGGAAAAAGGTAAACAGGTGAATTAATGAATCACATTCGTAAGAATGGTGTAATAAACAATAGTCCAATCGGAAAATTTGCTGATCGTTTTCTTCATTGTTTGCCAATTTACAATTTAGTTCATTTTCTTGCATATAGTGATTTATTTTGATTAGCGTTGTATGCTTTCCCATTTAAATCTATTGGAACATGATTGGTTCTCTCCGCTTCATATTTGTCCAATTACAGTTAAATTAGGATTTCAGTATAAATTTCAACAAGTTGATTGTCTAATTGACTTTGACGAAAAATTTTGATAAAATTGGATAAAAATCTGGCCCAAAATTGGATACTTTTCAAAAAATTTCTCGGCTTTTTTTCAATTTATCTTGAATTTTTTGCATGGTTAATTTATTGAACAATCTTCCTACATTTTTACTTAAGAAGCTGATGTGAATTCACATTTGACTAACCTATCGATGTTGTTTCTTATATATGAAACTTGATATATTTTTTATTACTTAACTAACTTTTTCTTTTTTCTTAAGCTTTTTCGCTATGTGTCTGTTTTTAAAGAAAAAAACTCAAGTTGTTGTATTTGCAATATAAAGTATTTTTTAATTATTTCAATAATACGATAAACTGATTGCATTACTATAGAATTTAGAAGATACTGCAAGAGCAAATGGTACTTTCAGAGCGCATATGTTTCTTAAAAATGGTTCAAAAATTGTAAAGATATGTTTTTCCTTCGGCCATGCTACATTTTTTGAAAAATTTTCCTGTTTTTTTCTGAAATTTTGTTTTGTTGGAAATTGTAAATAAGTCAAGCAAAAGTTAAACTATGTGAACAACTAAGCGGTTTTCAATGGGCCATATTGACCAAAAAGATAAGTTGGGGGGACAAGGCATTTTGAAATCTTAAACTGCTTTGTGAACATTCGCGACAATTGTTAGTTTTTTATCATCATATATTTATTTTGCTTAATCTCACCCATTACTTCTCTCGAGAAATTATTAAAACTTTAATTTGAAGAGATGCCACAAAATGACTTGTGGCATAGTTGAAAAATTCAGTGCTTTCAAATTGTTGTTGACGACAAGAATTCAAAGAGAAACTTTTAATTGCTTAAGTTGTTTTGGTGAACTGTTACTATGGTCATGGGCAAACAATTTTTGTACAAAATCTCATCAATGAAGAAAAACTAACTTCTTCAAGGCCAATTTTATCTTGCTACAGACTAAAAAAGCTGCAATATGTATACGCAAAAAAATAGCTTGCCATTTTTCCAATGTGCGTAATTATCTGTCTACTAATGCCCCTAAGAATTTTTTGTGTTGCTGCATCGAACAAAAAAATTATGCCCATCTGCATAATTGATTAACGCTTGGTAAGACGCCAATTGTGCTGAAAAACAAAAGAAGTTTTAATTTAAAAAGAAATAAGAAACATTTTTTGCTAAGATCTTGCTTGTTTGAAGAAGTTTCGAGGTTCTACTTATAGTCTTTTGAGACGTAAGTACTTGTATATGGTAACTTTACAAAAAAATATTGTGAACTATATTATTGTGAACTTCTTCAAGCAAACAAGCTCTAAATGAACTATGGCGGACGTTATCTAGTGTAGTAGTTCGTTCAATAAAAGGCAAAAACAAATCAATTTTATTGGTAGCAGTGGTAGACATTGTGCTTTTCTGCACTGAGGATGTGTTTAAGCTTTTCGTTAGAGAGAGAGAGAGAGAGAGAGAGAGAGGGGAGAGAGAGAGAGAGAGAGGGAGAGAGAGAGAGAGAGAGAGAGAGAGAGAGAGAGAGAGAGAGAGAGAGAGAGGGGGGGGGGGGGAGGGAGGGAGAGAGAGAGAGAGAGAAAGTGGTAACCGTTGTAATTTTAAATAGTTTTTTTTGGTTTCGAACTCTCCATTTAATAATCTTTCTATTGGTATGATTTTTATCTTTTCAGAATGCTTAGATAAGTTTTTGTTTTTGGCTAAACAAAAAAGTTGGCCTGTAAAATATAGTTAATTACTTTGAAAAAGTTGTAAATTATATTTGCTTTGAAAATATCCTAACAATGGGAACCAACATAGCAGCACACAAACATACGTGAAATACCCAACTTCAACTTTCTTCTGGAATTGGCAGGCATAATTTCAAATGTCAATTTCGTGGAATGGAAAAGAATTATTCTGCCACTATTATTATCATTATTATTATTATTATTATTATTATTATTATTATTATTATTATTATTATTATTATTATTATTATTATTATTATTATTATTTTCATTATTATTATTATTATTATTATTATTATTTATTATTATTATTATTATTATTATTATTATTATTATTATTATTATTATTATTATTATTATTAAATTGACTTGGTACCCGCGATGCGGGAATCACTTTGTTAATTAATTACAAAAACAGGACCAATTAACAGGATACTGATAGTATTTAAAGTTCAAAGCCTTTAAATTTCAACAGAGAGTTCAGCTGTTTCCGAAATAACACTGTTGGACATGTCCAGTCAAAAGTTGAGATTTCATTTCGCTGAGGGGAACTTTTGCATATTTTCACAACTCTCAAGACAAAATACTCCTCCAATTTGACTGATTTCGTCCAATTTGACTGTTTTGCTGCAGAACGGTTATGGCGTGGTCCCTTGAAAACTTTTCAATAATCATCAAACTCAAGGGCAGTATCACAGTTGTAAATTTTGTTCAGCATAAGAAGAACTTTTCGAACCAAAAGAAAACTGATTGGCAACAAATTTTTGTAAATGAGGCTCTAATTGTAGTCACTATCTGTAAAAATTTTCTTATTCAAAGCCCATTTGAGCGCTCGTCTTTGCATCTTTTCTAGTTTTCTGCAGTTTGGCCAATTCGAGAACCATACATTTGACGCGTAAAGGAGAATTGATAAGATGTAACTTTTGTATAAACTTACTTTTACTCTCGTATTTGTAGAAAAGGGAACGTTTCTCATCAAGAAAAAAGCTTTTGTTGTGCCTTTGATAGCCGTTGACTGATATGACTGTCCCATTTTAAATTATTAGTAATATCTATACCAAGGTCATTCACCGAAGATTTGTATGTAAATTCTGTATCATCTGCATACAAGTGGACACTACACTGATCTAACTTTTTTACATCAAAACATATAGCTTCAAACTTTGCATTGATGAATTCCATTCTGTTTTCTTTTGACCATTTGATAGCTTTGTTTAATTAATTTTGTAGCGAAAATAAATTCAATTGACTTCTAATAATTTTTGTGTCATCGGCAAAAAGATATGTGCTGTTCTCCATTAGAGACGGAAGGTCGTTAATGTACACAGCAAACATAAAAACCGCAAACAATGAACCCTGTGGACCACCACTCGTAACAGTTAACTCTGACGAATAATCATCTTTAACATACACGCACTGCGTTCTATTTGATAAATAATCTGCAAATAACTTGAGAAATTGGTTATCAAATCCAAAATGCATAAGCTTCAACAAAATTGCATTGTAATTTATTGTATCGAACGCTTTTGCAATATCTAGATAAATGCTTAAAGCAGACTCTTTAGCATTCAAACAACGAAAACATTTTCCACAATACTGGAGCATTTGAGTGATTGTAGAATGCTTGGTCCTAAACCATGTTGGCGATTGTCTAAATTTTTCAATAAACGATCCCTAAATTTTCTATACAATAAGTTCTCAAAAATTAGGAAAAGCGCGCACAACATTGACACTGGTCTGTAAATTTCTATGTCACTTCTCGACTCTTTTTTATGCTGGGGTTTAATTATTGCTTTCTTTCAGCTCTTTGGAAATTCTTGCTGATTTATAATTTTGTTAAATATCTCAGTAACAATTGGGACAATGGCAGTTGAAAAAGTTTTTAATAAAATTGGGTGCAATTTATCGTAGGACTCAGAACCCGAATGGCAACTAAAGATCATTGATTTTACTTCACTCTTAGTGAAATACATATCTTCTAGACAAATTGTGGGGTCTGCTGAAGCGAGAGGCACTGAAAGAGGGCTCGTGTCATCTTTGAAAACAGATGCAAAATGTTGATTGAAAGCAATGACAATTTTCAACGATCCAGAAATACTGTTTCCAGCACATTTCATCTTGGTTGGCATACGACGAAAACTCTTAATATTTTGAAAAACTTCTGTCAAAGTTAAACCTGCAAAGGAATTCAGCTATACTGTTTTATCTAGTTCAAGTGAATCAGCTAAATTCTTTTCAAGCCTTTCAATTATGTTGTTGTCTTTTTGACGTCGTCTAGCTGTATTTAGAACATTTTCTGCGTTAATAGAATGACACGAAAAGTAATAAGGAGCTTCCCTTCGCCTTCTCGTTTTATGAGGAATAAAGGCCGTACAGCAAAAGTTGATTTCATCATAAAAATTTTGAAGTGTGTGGTTTATATCTCCAGCTGCGGCATCAAAGTAACTGAATCTTTCAGCAATTTGGGATGACCTGCTTTTTGGAAAGAATAAATTGATTTTGATTTCTCAACCTGGCTGCTAGAAAAATTTACTTCAGCGCTAATCATTGGGTGATCGGAAAATTTCGAATGGATCTGAGCAAAAGAAATAGTGTCAGGGAAAACCGCAAGAAAGCAATCATTTTTAACGTTTTTGTCCTCTATGAGAGAGCAAAAACCGTATTTTCGAAAAACCTGGCAAAACGTTGTTTCATAGGCATTATTACTGCTCAGAAGACTCCAATCAATTCCAGGAAGGTTTACATCACCTACTATGGGCACATTGATGAGATCTAAATCGTTTTTAAGAACTTTTTCATGAGCCGAACTAATAATGTCTTGTAAGTAAGTATCAAACAATTCTACTTCTAAGCGATAGGGCGAATCATGAGCTGGATTGTAAACATTTATAACCATTGTTGCCTGCTCTAAATTGCAAAAGAGATCCGAAATTGCAAAGTCAACAGGAGATTTAGTTTGGATTACTTCACTGTGAACATTAATTTCTGTTTTTATGCCAATTACTACAACTCCTCTATGGCTACCATTACATCGATCAATTCTACTAACTACGCTATAAAAGTTTGAAGTAAAGACACATGTGTGATCAACTCTCGAAACAAACCACATTTCATTCAGACAGATAATATCGGGTTTATGAACTCTGAGATGAATATCAAGGCTAATTCTTCGATTAATATTCAGCGAGGATCTACAGTTTAAGAACGAGATTTTGATGGCTGGTAGTCAGGACGTATAGGCGTTTTGATCTGTAGGCAATTGAACACTATTAGGGTTAAACTTTTCACCGATAACTTTCCCTTATAAAATAACTCTTGACCTTTAATGTAGAAACTGTGTTTTTCGTAGCCAAAATTTTTTATCAGATTTGTCTTCCGCTGATATAGTGTTTTTTCTTTTTTGTAGTCCTCAACGGAAAGAAACTTTTTTACGACAACTCCAGAATCTTTTAACTTTGAAACAGATAGGAGGATTGTTCTGAAAGTCCAAGTATTATCAATTTTCACTACAACAGTTCTGTTCTTCTCGATTACGAGTTTCCCTAATCTGAAGCAGTCATGAATTACGACGTCTTTCAGCCCCATTATTCGCTCGAAAATAGATACTACTTGCTTTTCGTCTGTATTCTTTGCTTCAATTCTCGAAATCTGGTCTTGATTCTCCTGTATTCCAAAAATTATTGATTTGTCGCTCGTGTGATTTTCTGATTGTTGATTATATTGAGGTTTTGGTTGGCTATTTTGCTTCAGAGAACCCACGCTGCTCTTTAAGTCTTTGATTTCATTTTGAAGCAGCTCAATTTTAGCTTCGCAAGAGTTTTGTTTCAATTGAATAATATCATTTCTGATTTCAGACAATTCTTGTTGAATTTGTGTATTAAGTGAATGAATATTATCCGACAAAGAAAAAATATCGGCTTTTTTTACTGGAAGTAGACCTTTTCGCTCGCAATTTTCACAAGACCAACTTATGCCCTGAATTTTTCCTCAAAAACTGCCAAAATGCTGTTTGGTAAATTTGATAGGAATCTAATAAAATCTAATAAATCGGTGTATGCATTAGGCTTCGCTTTTTTGTTTTTTGTCATCTTGAGAATTGCATAAAAAATGGGCGTTGGGGAATGGTTTCAATTGTTTTCACAGGCAAACCGCCCCAGAAAATTTCAGGGGGGGGGACAGACTGAGTTGCTTTCACAGTTAGAACACCCCGGAAACTTGGAGAAAGAATAGGTACGATCTCACCGGAGAACTGATATTAAGCACTTCGGCTAGCCCCCGTAGACCCAAAAAAACTACACTCCACTTGTAGACCAAAAGCACTTCAGCTAGCCCCCGTAGACCCAATTAAACTAGACTCCACTTGCACTTCACGAAACAGATGTTAACAAAGGTGTGTAATTTTTATTGAATAAAAATGTTCAATTTTCAGGTTCAAGAATCCATCAATTCAGCAACTCAATTTCATAGCACGTCCAAACGAATCTAAGGTGCACATGCTTATATTGTTAAATAACTGAACTAAGTCGAGAAAAAGGCAGCTTTCATATATTTCAATTTCTCTCAAAAATGTTTGGATTAACAATGTGATTTGATAACCATCAATAAAAATGCAACCACAAAACCGGCTTTCAAAAATCTTTTCTGAACAAAACATTTGGATGCTCGAGAAGTTGATTTTTTTTCATACTTGAAACAATGAATTGCGATTTTGAAATTTTTACAACCGCCAACAATTTTCTGGTATTGGCAGCAGGAGTGATTTACTGTGTATCCATTATAAAAATGATCTGAATCTTTCCATTTCAATACTAAAAGTGACTCAGTACTGATTCATATTATCTCAAGATTTTTTAGTTTTACAGAACGACAAAAATGATTTTTTCTGGGTAGTTGTAGAACCTAAATATTAAACCTTGAAGGTGCATAGTGCACGCAAAAATTTTCTTACTCTGCTAGTTTCTTCGAAATTTTCACTCGTATCTTTAACCGCTGCTCCGTTCTCAACAACTGCCAGTTTATCTCATTTACTTGATAAGTGTCGCCTAACCTATAAACACGTATTCACGTTTTACTTCTCAAAATTGTTATAAAGCAAACAGGTAACAATTTTAGAGCAGCATTATTGTGGAAGGCAGGAGGAAACAACTTTGCACCTGTTTTGTCTTGATGATTCTAAACTAACAGCCATCCAGATCTGATCGCGTCTTCTGACCTTGGAAGATCTCTGCCACTTTTTGCTAAATCTTGACAGGCCCAAATGGCCCATGACTGAAATGCCGTCGTAATGGTTTATATCTTTAAGCAGATTATCACTGTGTCCATCATAAGTCACAGTGCATTGAAAGTTGAAACCACAATCTGTGTTATCGAGTCTAGTTTGATAATTTCTGGAATCATAGCTGTAAATGAGAATTGACAGATTCGATTCTTTAAAAGAATCCGATTTATTTTGAAGCAAAACAACTGACGATGAAGCGCTGCTTCCTGACAGAGTTCTGCTGTTTTCACTGCTAGATTCTCTCGGCTGTCTGTTCGCGTCCCTGTAACTTCTAAAATCAAAAGATAAACTCGATAAACATGAGTTAACAATTACTTCACGATCAGAAATTTGGCTCATTTTTCGATCAATTTTGACTGCTTTTTGTCTAAAACGTCATGTAAAGAGGAAAACAGCATCAAATAACGCGCTAATATCTGATGCGAAGTGGAATGAAAGATACAAATGTTTAACCTGGACGACATCGTTCGGTTATATGATTGTCTGACCGCTGAACATTATTTTAATAAAAAAATTTCTTGAATTTAATTTGAATGGAATTGAATTTGTGGCGTCGATAATTTCTGTACGATCAAATATATATGCTTCAACAAGGCGGCTCGGTAATGTGCGATGGCACATAAAGTTCCGACCCCGCCCATCCACAATTTTGGCATAATTGTCTAGCAAATGAGGAACAGATAGAAAAACCCAAAAATTATTTTTTGCGAAAAGTCTTTTTCAAAAAATTCTGTATGAACGATAAGATAGCCTCCAAAGCAAATAACTCAGTGGAGTTAAAAATTGATGCATTAGCTTGATGTAATATGTCAATATTAAGAAAGCGAGTCAAGATGAACGTCAAAAACAAACAACAACAACAGCAACAAACATTATTTACATCAAAAAATTTTTTTCCCTCTTAAAAACTAAATTTAATAACAAAGTCAACATACCGTCAGATAAACCTAAAACTAAACAAAAATAACTAATAAATCACCAGAAACCATGTGCGACCAGTCCATAAAAAGGTTTGGTAACAATTATACAAAAAAGAACAAAAACATTAAAGTGAAAAATATAACTTATTTTTTTGAAACAGTTAACTTCAAAGTAATAAATACCATTAGGAATCAATTAACATTACCACAAATTTACAATTACCACTGTTTCTAGAGAAGGGCATTAGGACCTGTCCTTATTCATTTTTTAAAGCGGCTAAAATGAACAACAAAAAAAACAAACAAAATTTCAATTGAAACTTGCCAGAAAACGCTGCCAAAACCCTCGAGCCATATTTTGTCCCTCAAAAAATATTCGATTGCGCCTTCATCAAACAGCTATAAAGTAGTACGTGGCCATTCATTAGTAAGACTAGGTAACAAGTAGACAAAAAAGCGAAGTGCTAAAGTATGAAATAATTTCAATTTTTTTTTCGAATAAAAATTACATTCAATGTCATAAAAGGCATTAATTACAAACAAAACTATTTGAATAGGGTCGTTTATTCAAAAAAAGGAAGCCCTCGAGACCTGCAGTTACCCAGAATATTTCTCGCATCTACAAAAAGAACGTCAAATAAGACAAAAATCAAATTAATTTACATTTTTGTGAAAAACCGGTGTCGAAGCCACTAAGGTCATAACAAATTCATTAAAAAAAAAGATTTTGGGACACCAATCCCTTTTATTCCCTTGACACCCATGATGTCATATTTGACCTGTAATGAAATAACGAGATTAGCTAACAAAAAGAAACATAAAAAGAACAAAATTGCGAAGTTAAAAAGTTATTTTTTTTAATTTTGGAAAACGATTGTTTTCAAAGTCATGAAAGCCATCAGCTATTTACTAATATCAGAATATCGGTTCTTCTATTCTTCCACGAAAAGCCAATGAAAGTTATCACTATGCAGGAAATTTCATACGACCGAAACAACAAAGTATAAATGACAGTTAAAAACAAAATTAAAAAATTCAATAGATTTCTTCAAGAAAGAGGCGTCGAGGCCGTTAAAACGATTATGTATATCATTCAGGATTTCAATATGTTCAATTGTGCTTTATTTTTAACGCTAATAATGTGACAAGAGAACTGTCAATAATGTGATAATGTGACAAAATTCGGAAACGTGAAAAACTGGCAAATATCGAAACAAACAAAAATCTGAAATCTTGTAGTATCAAAGCCAGAAAACAATAACTTCAGGCTTAAAACTGCAACCGAGAAGAAATGTTAAACCAGTAGAAAGAAGAAGCATTCTTTTTTTGCAGACACTAAGCTGGAAGTTGAACAAATTAAGAAAAAAATAGAGGAAAACTTAATTAAGCCATTATTTATTGAAAAGTCAATTATTTTTAAAAGAAACGATCATAAACTTTCAAGTTAAAATTTAAATGGATTAGCTTGGAGCTTTTTAGTAAGCAAACTGGTTGGACCTATCACTCCTGAGCATTGATTCGATATGTTCTGTTTTTTATTTTTAAAGAAAGGGTCCTTTTTTTTAAAAAAAAAAGACCGACTGATTACAACCCAATTTCTTTGGGTGGTAGCAGTCCAAGAATGGCCCAAAACAAGCCCTGCTATTGCTTATTGTCCGTTAGGAACATTTGATTTTCGAATGTTGCAGATATAGATAATTTGTTAGTTGAAAACTCAAAATAAGTTCTGCATTTTTGATAATCAACGAGTAAAGTTAGCAAAAAAAGGCAAAGTTTTAACTACAGAGCACTCTCAGCGTACTCTGAAGTAGAAATAGCCCCCCTCTGAGTCTACAAAGATTGTATGAGTGTTGTTTGGAGGTGTACTGTCGGCAAACTTAATCAAAACGGACTAAAGTAGCTTATTTCGTGCTGTTTTTGTTGAAAAAGGCTAAATTTTGAAATATTTATCCACATTTTTTGACCAAAAAAATTAAATCAAAACAATGAACAATGCTTGTTCGTCTTCAAAAATAAAATCAACGACACTATTTTTAAAAATTATAACAAATTTTAGCAAAATTGACGAAAATTTAGGCAAAAATTCCGGAAAATGTGAATAAAAACAACGGGAATTCACTCTACTTCTCTGAAGTTCTCAGAAGAAATTCAAAATAAGAAAAGCCGAGAAGATTTTTTATATTTAAAAATAAAATCAACAACAATTTTTTAAAAAATGTTGACAAATTTTAGCAAAATTGGCGAAATTTTGGTCAAAAATTAGCGAAAATTCCGTAAAATGTGAATAAAAATCAACGGAATTCACACTATTTTCACAAAACTTTAAACCTCGATAACTCCCTGTAGAAAACGAAAATTAAAAAAATCTTTTTAATTCCATATTCTACGCTGGACGAGCTTTCTAATGATACCACTCTCAACTCTCTACGATGAATGTATCGATCGGCGAAAATTCACTGAACAAAAAAAAAAAACCCATTTGAGTATATAGTTCCTCCCCCCTCAAGAGGGTCGGAACAATAAAACTTGTATAATTCCTAAAGGCGTGATTTGATAATTGTGATGAAATTTAAAGGTAAGTTTTGATAAATGATAAAAAAATATGACGGTTCAATTTCAAAAAAATTGTAGGTTGTTGTTAAGCTGAGCAATGGTGAAATAAGCATTTTTCCAATCATCCAAAGAGAAAATCTGCAGGACTGTGTTCCGAAGAAAACCAACAAACAATTGACAATTGGTAACGGTATGATCCACACAAAAACAATTCGGTGAAAAATTAGTTGGAAAACAAATCCGAATCCTTCGACTCAAAAAATCAATACAGTTTTTTGGGTTAAAAAAGACAAACAATAGATTTGGAGAAATATGCAGAAAATTTGTGTAAAATTAAAATAAAATAAGAGCGATTATTTAAAAATAAACGTTTGTGAGATGAAAGAAACGATATATTTTGCTAGAAAAAGATCAAAATAAAAACCAAGAATATATGTGCGTGAAGGATAAGAGCTATCCAGAAAAACATTAGCAAGGGCATGATTGGACTCCCCTAGACAATATTCAGGTGTGATTATGATTTATCCTTTGTCATAGGTACCTGTTTTAACACTGTTTTTGATTTAGCCATCAAGACCCAGTCAGACGATAACCCACCAGATTTCTGTTCGCTTTTCTTACCTGCTTCTTTAGTTCGTTCAAAAACTGTCTTGACCCGAAATTAACTTTCATTTAGACTTAATAAAACTCACTTTTGATATTATGATATCATAATTTGATCAACTTTTTTCGAAACAAAAACTCTTCGAATTTACTCATATAACAGCTTTTGAAAATTTGGCGTTTTGAGAAAAAAACATTACTTTCATTTTTTCTGCAATATATTTACCCTCATACCATACTTTGACCCTTGCATGAGAGGTGTTACTATATCATATACCTTTTGCTCTGTGAAGGCCTTCTGGCGAGGGGCTGGTAGCAAAATTTTTTCACTCTGGCTTAATGCATTTAAGAATTGTTAGGAATTGAGAGCATCATGGAGCAATTTATGCAAATTTTTCAAATAGTTTTTCAGAATTGAAAAAAAATAAAAATAGGTCAGAAATAATGGTAAGAAAAGTATAAGTACAGCTCGCCAGTTATCAACCAATGGCCCGTTAATTAGCAGAATTTGGGCAAAATTTTACACAGGAGCTCGTCCGTTTAATCAAAAACTCTTTTTTGTACGTTTTCAAACGCCTATGTTCACTAACGCACACTTCGACCCGGGAAACCTAGTTCAGTTTATATCCCCAACTAAATGGGGTTGGCACAAAAAGGAAATGTTTTATGAGAAAACAAAGTAAACAAAGTTAGAGACATGAGCGAGAAACGGGACACAGTAAAGATCGGTCACAGTGAACGCTTCTAAGAAGAACTTTCCTTTAATACATGGACCCAGGATAGGGTTCTCGACCAAAAACATGTATGGGCTAGATTGGCTGTACTGTCTTTATTCGCAGAACTCATCCTGGGGAACTATACTGACCTCGCATGCATTTCATGACTGGTTGTGCTGTTGTCGTTCGACTTGGATAGCCATTGATGTGCATTCATTTGTAGTAAAAGAAGGAAAGATAAAAGAAGGAGAACATAATGCCATCTTTTGCGACATATGCATTTTTTATAGGTCAACCTATTCATTTATAGTGCGTCAGTAGACCTTGATATATTGCGACTTCTAAACAGAAAATCTGGTCAAAAATTAAAGTGCAGCTTATCGTTTGAAGTTAACTCGTTTTCTGAACATTTAACAGTGAGGAATTGACAGCTTGGTACAATAAACATTTTTTAGTAACTATAGTTGGGAAAATAAAACAAAAGAAGACCATATAGTGAGGAAAAGACCATATAGGGATAATGTTTCGCCTCTTTGCCGGGAGTTTTTCGCAGGTGAAAATTAAGTCAGCTGCTTTAAATTGTCTCTAATAGAGGGAGCTCTTTCTCCTCAGAGCTGCCAAAAATTGACCATTTGAATAATTCACAAGGGCTCAATGCAATTCATACAATATTTTTGAAGCATATGCACAAATGGCTACATGCAGCTGTTTAAATTTCATTGATATTAAAATAATTTAGCAGCTTCTGGTTATGCTTATAAAGTGTAGAGTAAATATGATTTCTGCTACTACAGGGAGAGATTGAAATAAGCTCAGTCAGCTGCTGAACTGCAGAAAGCTGCCGATTTCTGATCCTGCTTACAAAAACTGTAAGCCCTTTTTATAAAAGACGTCCACTTGACTGCATGCAATTATAAAAAATATACGGTAGCTAAAAATTATTATTTATGCTCTTATACTTGACCATTTTCTCGTATACGAGGCTAGATCTACAACATTTCGCATCTGCCCTTTGAACAACAAACTTACTGAGATTGCCGTACCTATGCTTCAAAAATTTAATTTACTTATTGTCGAACGTGAGGCAGACACACAAACACACATACACACAAACACACACACATACACACACAAAACAAACATACACACACAACACACACACAAACATACACACGCACATAAACTCACACACATCTTTGAGAATTTGTTTAAGTTTAATGGAACGTTGAGAAAATTTGATGTTATATAAAACTGTCATCCTGAATCTAAAAATTTTTTAAACTAACAATAAATTTCAGATGTTGCTCAGATTTTTATCTTTTCAAAACTTATTGCTTGAAGAACAACATGGACTAGAACGCTGTTATTACTCCCACTTTTTTTCGGAAAAAAGTGAGAACTATATGCGAGCCCCCCTTTTTTCAGACAATTTTGCGTTCGTTGAGGTCAGGTACCAAATTAAAATTTTCTGTGTAAAATTTCATCACAAAAATATTTTAAAGTGTTCTTATTTCTGCAAAAAATGTATAAGACCCATAAATTTTTGGCAAAACTTTGTTAGCCACAATTTGTCCTTCGCTGATACTTTCGCGTATTTTTTTTTCTGTAGAACCGAACTGTTCAAAGTAGATCCAAACATAATTCTTAATCCATCTCGATCTTTAGGTCTTCGCTCATCGGCATTTAGTAGAACAAGGATAAACAATTTAAAAAAAATAAATATGCGCAAATTTTTTGGGCAAAAACAGCAGCGTTAAGCTATGTCCTAGGGGAAACTGGTTGAGCACTAATAAATAAATATCCGTTCGAATTAAGGCAATTATTCGATAAATCGTGGGATTGTAAAAAAAGACGAAAAAGTAAAACTTTTTCATTTTCCTCAAAACTTTTGAATTTTAGAATGGGATCTCATACTGTTGCCGAAATCCGGTAGGCAGTTGCTTCTAGTTTTTTCCCCCATTCTGTCGTTTTTCTCTTCAAAATGAAACAATCACGCTTGATTTTGTTTTTAGTAATTTCCCTTTGTTTTCATTTAGCACATGATTATGAATCATTGTGAAATAAGTCTGTAAGCTCAATAATAGTAATATAGACTGGTTGTCAAATTTCGCCCATTTTTGGAACAGAGTTTTTCAGTTCAGGAAAAATAACTTTGATAAATTCTGGTGGAGCCCAAATAGTCAAGAGCTGGGCTTAGATTCTCTTAATCGGCTTTCTTCAGAGAAAAAAAATGATTAGCACCGCTCATTAACACATTTTAAAAGTTTTGCATGATTAGCTCCATTTGTTGCATTCTTCAATTGTTTTGATACTCAGGTGAAAAGCACAACTAGAAAAAGATTTCATTAAATTCAATTTTAAAACGACCTGCCAATCCCCATGAATGTTTTATGAAAATTATCTGTGAAAGCGTTATATATTCCCAAGTTCTAAAACTTTCTTCATTTTGCTCCGAACATACTACAAAACCCTTGAAGTTGAAAACCAGTTTGCAAACATCAGAACATCGTTTTTTTTAAAAAAGAATATTTTCGAAATTGATTGCTTCATTTAAAATCCGTAATAGCTGTTTCCAATATGCAGTTGCAAGTTCTAGAGCATCATTTGCCGATTTGAGCTTTTCAGTCCCTCATACTACTTCACAACTATTATGTGCTTCTAAAAACATTTTACCGATTATATTGTCAAAAAAAAAATTTCTGGAATTATCTCTTTTCGCGACTTATTTTTCGACGTATTCTCTCGACTTATTTTGTCAACTTATCCTCTCCGCAGTATTTGCTGCGGCTTGCCTTGTGTTTTGCAAATAATGTTTCGGCTTGCCTTACCAAGCAAAAGTTTCGGATGCTCTATTTTGTTAAAGCTTCGAAGTTTGTTCCCATATTTGTGAGGTATCTCAAAAACAAGGTTAAGAGAAACATAATAGGTTTTTCAAAATAATGATTAATTTAATTTCAGCCGCCTGGCTGTAAATGTTTAGGCTGTCTGACATCAAATATTCATGAAAAATTATAAACCAAAACAGTAAGGAATTGCTCATAATTAACGAGCTGCATTAAACAAAAAATTTTGCTTTTGTAGCATTTTTTATTTAAATGTCAAATTAGCTCCTGAGGAGGCGTTGTTTTCAATTTTTGTTCAAAGCCACTGCATATGACACAGTTTAATTAACAAAATCACAAGACGTTGAACCCGGGTCATGGGTCACCGTGATTCAACACAAAAAATTTGCTGAGAGATAAGAGGTGCAGAAAGATAGGAGGTGAATTTGGAAATCTTTGTAAGATAAACGGTGAATGCGTTCAAATTCGATAAGTTCACCGCTTAATTTAGTGGTGAAATTACCTAAATTCGCCGCTTAGAAATAGTTCAAAAATATGTGAGATAAGCAGGGAATGGGATGAAGTTACAACGTTCATCTCGCGCTTCTCTCGCGTTCTCTCACTCTGTCGCCTTGGTTTTAAATTCAGTTCGTGTGGTACATTTAGACAGATTGACAGTTTTCGAAGATTTTAATGCAAATATACACAAAAGTGGAGAATTTTTGAAAGCTTACGTATTAAAGGTGATGAAATTATGTCAGACAAGCGGTGAATTTTTGTAAGATCAACGCTAGGAAGCGGTGAAATTTTGTAAGAGCAACGCTAGGAAGTGGTGATTTTGTAAGATCATCAACGCAAAAAAATAGGAAAAATATGTAAGATAAGCGGTGAAAAGTTATTTTTTCATCGGAAATTTTGTACATAGTTTTGCAATGAAATGTGTTGAATGCGGTGAAGTTACGTAATATTACCGCTAGAGAAAGCCGTGAACTTACAAAAATTCACTGAAGTAGATATTAGCAAAACTATACCGCGGCGATCTAGATATTTTAGCGGTGAACTGTGGTGAATTTTGTAGGTTGATCGCTTACTCTAACGGTGAAATTACATAATTTCACTGCATTTACTGCATTTCACAGCAATATTATGTACAAAAATTGTGGAGAAGAAAACTTTCCAGCGCTCATTTTACATATTTTTCCGACTTTTCCCCGACCCGGGAAATGGAAATGAGAACTCTATACCACGCACGGGATCATGCGAGCTGTCTTGTTTGTTTGTTTTTTCAAAATAAATTTCTAATTTATTTTCAATCCTAAAAGGAATGTCGGAGCCAAAATGTGTCTAACACATTTCTGTGTCTAACACTTCAAGCACGCAAAATATCTTCTCTATCTATGAGTTCATTCAGTTATTTTATTCACACTGTTATCAAATTTAAAAAAAATATAGAAGACTAAATGCTGAGGTGTTTTGAATTTTTTCTTCATACGTCCTGTAAAAACGGCTCAATATTCCAACCCCATTTTGTGCGGAGGGGAACCAAATGCTCAAATGTTTTCTTTTGTTCAGTCAGTTCAGTGTGGCCGATCGATATATTCATTGTAGAGAGTTGTGAGTGGGTGGTATCACTAGAAAGCCCGTCCAGCGTAGATTGTAAAATTTAAAATTTTTCCAGTATCTGGTTTTTTTTCTATGAATAATCGAGGTTCCGACTCTTTATTTTTTAGACTGATTTTGTTCATAATTTTAACCTTTTCCAAAATATAACTTATGTCACTTTTGCCCAATTGTGTTACATTTTTTATATTTACAATTTTTAGTAACCCCGAAGCAATATCGAGGCTGTTTTTGTCGCACTGTGTTTTTTTAGAATCATTTTTTGTTTTTGCCTTTTGTGGCCGATTGACGTATGTCTTGGTTTTTCTCGTGACGTTCTGGTAAAGTATAAGTTTATGGTTATGTAAAAAAAATTACAGATTTGAGTACTTTCAAACTCTTCTTTCTAGTAAAAGTTCAGCCATTATTTAGTTTTTTTTTGTTTGGTCACAAATTTCCAATACTGAGAGGTCACGTGATGTTCTAACGAGGTCCAATGAATCAAGAGAATGTCACTTTTTACTTTATACGTTATCGATTACTTTGAAACTTCTGCCAACCTCTGCTCTGAGAAATGAGTGATCTTGTTGATTTTAGTACTGGAAAAAAATAAACTCAACAATAGTGATAATAGCTTAAGATAATAACTCGGGGCTTCCATGACTCGACACTTAAAATTTCAAGAAAAAATGAAACAACCTTGGATTCGTTCTTTTTTTTGTTGTCTTTACCGTCCCAGTGGAGTTCCCAATGTTTATTTGTCTATTATCGTTATCGGTTTGTCACTCTTTTTGTTATTTTGATTAAATTCTGTTGTGTACAATTTGACATATCCGTTCTTCTGATTGCTTAACTGACTTTTTTGTCAAAAGAAGAATAATTGAAACTTCTGAAGCTGTCCCTTTGAAAGCAATAGTTTTAAAGTTTGATTCATAATAATAACAATAATTTTCAGTGTTTCTTCGACGTTTATATTTTGCCATACAACAAGAAAACCTGATTGTGCAAAGCTCGAATTTGTTTGTTTTCTATTAGTAGTTTTGGTTATTGGAAATTTTTGTGAGTTATTTTTTGGTTTTCAAATTTTAACTTCTGAGATTGCTAATTTTTGTTATATTCGCATACATCAGATGTTATCATATACTAGTTTACTTTTTAGGGTCAGCCTTTACTAAATTCTTCTTTCAGACCTGACAGACTCACGCTAGACTTGCTTGTGATTATATAGATTGGTTGGCCACTATTGGAAATTGCTTGCTCAAACAATTTTAATAAGTGAATGCTGAGGTCAGTTTTTTTTTTACTTCTGCTTTCACTAATAAATTTAAGTCGAGCTCATAGAGTCTAACAGAAATGAATTAACAATAAAACTAGCAAGAATGCAATTCAATAATAATGATCTTGAAACTTTTAGAATTTTACTTTTAGAACATTTGTTTGAAAACGGTAGAGAAGTTGATTTCTGGATCTCGTTTTTCGTTGTTTGGAGAAAAATAGTTGTTTATTTGATCAAAATGTAGTTTTCATTATCTTAAGTGGTATTAGAGTTGAGTTCATCTATTTCAATGTTCCTTTCAGTGAAATAAAACAACTACATTTCATTCGTTTTAGCATTTGTTACACATGTCTGTCTTTTGTAAGAACATGTCTCAGTTCAAATTTTGAAACTTGAACTCCTGAGAATAGAAAATGCAATGTTGTTGTCTTAATGAAGCGTAATCTTCTTGCCTGATTTGTTTAACCGTCACATAAGGAATTTTTTATTTTAAATCTGTTTCTCTCAAAATACTTTAAATCTGTGTTTTTCTCAAAATACTTTAAATCTGTGTTTTCTCAAAATACTTTAATTTTTCTTCATTTTATTTTATTCGGTTTCGTTACTATGTTCCAATACCCAAATATTTTTCGATAGTCTAACCGGTCTTATTAAGCCAAGATGAAATTAATCTTAGAGTCCAATGTTGTCTAATTTTGTCAAACTATTTGTTTTAGCACTTCAAACGTCTTTTTATGCAGGTATGGTACAGGTCTGTTAATTCTGAGTCCAGAAGGATCTCATTGATTGCGGTCGTTAAAAAAAACTACGAATGACGGTAGTTGATAGTTATTGTTATGACGGATGCCATTTTTGATCCAAATTTATTAGTGATTTCGGACCGTTTACAAACTGATATTCGTTTTCTTGACCTGTATTCTTTAAGTTTTTTATAACTCAAAAACGAAATGGGTTTGAAATAAAATCTATTTTTCAATTGGTCCCTAAACTAGCTTTAAAATCATTGCCTTTTAGATTCGTAATTTTTTTGTCTTTCATTTTTGCTTTTCGTTTATTTTATTAAGGCTTTATGATTACAATTAAACCCATCAGGTATTTTATTTGTTGACCAGTCCCAGTTTTTTGAAAATTAAAAAACACATGAACGTTTCCTTTTGACAGCGAATTTGACTTAGTCTGTTTTCCAAAAATAATAACATAAAGTTTAAAAAAATTTGACCTTTCGTAATTGTGGTGTCAACTCGTATACTAATCTACTAAACATGTCTTTAGCGAAAATATATTTGCCTCCTGTGCTTATAGTGCTTTCAACTTTTGGAAATTGTTGTGTGTTTGTATTTAATTTGCTAAAATTAACCGCTGCTTTATTCAAGATCTTTTCTGCTCAATGAATCAGCGTAGGTTCTGTTATATGAAGCCTTAACCATTTTGGTAGAGGAGTCCTTCCATACGGGTAAGCATGTGGTATTTTAATCTTGAACTACTTCCTGATTATAAGGCTTGAGTAATCTCTATTTGTATTTGATCTGGTTTTTAAATACTCAATTTATATTTATGAGTGTACGTGTAAAAGTTTTTTTTTTTACTTCTGCGCATACTTATAAATCTAAATTGACGATTTATAAACCTATTCGAAAGTTTGTAGGGGTTAGTTGTTTCCTGAAAGACGTTAAAACCTGAGATTTGTTTTCAAAACGGGATGGATTTTGATTTTGGATCTCATTTCTGGTTGTTTTGTAAAGTTAGTTGACAGCTTGATAAAATTGTTATTTTTCTGTTTGAGGAACTGCTATAGAGTTGATTTCATGTCTTGAAAGACACTTTATCTGTTAGCAAACTGTGCGAAAGCTAACTGGCGTGCGCGTGCAAACTAAACCTCTAAGGTTTCTTCTGTATCACACGTATCTGATATGAAATTCAAGGAAAAATGCATCATATTGGGCAAAAATTATTCGTTCGGTTATTACAAATTATGAAAATTTTACGGCAGTCTACCATTCATAGGTACCCTATCCAAGACTATATTTATGTATTGTTCGAGTGAAAATAAACTTTTTTAAAAAAATTTCATGTGGCTGATAAGCTGCGCATAGTCAAAGGAATGGAAATGAAATTAAGGAGATGAACTATGGTATAACGTATGACCTTCGTTCTTCAGATTTGAAGATGGATAGGTATTTGTCTGTTATATGGCTTGACAATCACATCAAGAAACTGCTTTTTTCAGTTTTATCATAAACATATTTACCTTACTGTCTCTTACAACTTTGAAATTACTTGTCACTTGCTCTGAAGATATGTGGTCTGTGTGTTCAGAATATTTAATCTAAGATAACTGAATGCTTGACAATTTCCAGGTATTTACCCCGCCATATATTTTACTTTCTGATAATTATCCTTATGTGTACATAACTTTGGCCATCGCCAGTGCCATTCGATAAAACACTCTTTTTGTGGACAAGTTTTGCTGCATAGTTTAAACGTTTTCTTATGCCAAAATTTTTTGGGGCCGAATATGAAAATTTCACTCAAAGCTGTAATCGTAACAGCGCTTATTGCAGCACAGCATTTGTTTGGAATAACGCTTGCTGCCAACTCAAGAACTGTACACTTTTCTTGCGGCTATAAAGAGAATCTGAATTGGAAACCCAGAACGAACTTCATGTCTTAATCTAGTGAATCTCATGGCTTAAAATAAGAGGGTTTTTTTTATTATTTATCATGTCATAATTGAAAATCTTCATGCGCGTCACACTCGCCGTAAGAATTTTTAACATCAGCTAAATATTAAAATAAGGCAAATTTTGCAAGTTTTCAGTCAGTTGTTAGCCATGACTTGGCACGTTGCAGAAGAAAATTTCCCCAGCATATACTAATGCGCAATAACTTATAAGAACAAACTTTCTCAAGCAACACTACGTTATTTTGAAAATTTTGATGACATTTTTATTCTTTTAACTCTTTAGTCGGAAAAATTGTCATTTCTAAAATTTTTTAAATTTTGATCAGACAAGGAGGCTCGGTAATGGGCGTACGCACATAAGGTTCCGATCCCGCTCATCCACATTCTTGACTTAATTGGCGACCAAATGATGAGGAAATAGAAAACTTTCAACTACGTACAAATTTTTTCCATAAACAACCAATGGAATACAATAATGCCACCCTAGGGGGCCGATGAACTTTGTTGATAATAGGACTACTACAAAGGACAAAAATAAATATCAATCAACAAACATTATTTACGACCAAAATTCGATTTCTATAAAAAATAAAATCATTACAAAATTAATCTCGCCTCAGATACAACCTAAACGAAACAATTTAACCTTGACTTCATTAGAAAAAATATGGGACCTGTCCTCAATGCGACCGGTTAACAGGTAGTCAAAACAGAGCAAAGAGGTGCGAAGTTCAAAAATGCGTTTCTATTTTTGAAAACAATTTGTTTCACTGAAACACCTAAAATGTTCATTTATATCTCCATAGCAGGCAACTGAGACATGTCATTATCCAATGTTCAAGCCAATCGGACTTACGACTATAGTTATCAATTAAAAAAAAACAAAAATCCTATAAAATGTACAAACATAAAAAATCTCAAATATTTTTAAAAAATGTCGTAGTAACAGTATTAACAAGGCCGAGAAAAAATTGTTTGACGCTAAAACCGTAATAGAGATTAACTCTTATTTCACTGAAATCGGGTTGTGACCTGTGTTTACAGAGAATGAGCTACAAATCGATCAAAAAAATTATTTAAAAAAATGGCAAAGCTCAAAAAACCAGTTATGTTATTAAAAACAATTATTTTCAAAAGTCATAAGAGAATTAAGATTTCGAAAAACAGCGATGCATTTAGTTGCAATACCTCAGGAAGCCACTTGGGCCTGTTAAAAATGAGAGGAAGTCACGACCCAACAAAATAAAAAATATATAAATAAGCCAAAACTTCAAACATTTTTGCGATATCACACTGTTCAAGGCACTATAATTATGAAATGTAACCTGCAAGACCCAAAATATGTCCCTTATTTCCCATTTTAACAACCAAGAGTCTTCCTTGTAAAAGGACTACGATGAGGTAATAACAAAAAAACTCGGAAAAAGAACAGTAAGGAAGTCTTGGAAACTTTTATGAAATTAGTGGTCGAAGCAATCATTCACAACGTATAACCAAGCTCGATAAAAAGGTTTAGATCGTTAAAAGCGATTGAGATTTCTACTTAGTGAGATTGAGTAACATGGGTCAGAAATTGAAAGCAGAAAGTATACAATTCAAAAATTTAAAGTTAAAATTATTAAAGCAAAAAGCTGTAAACTGAAATCTTTAACAAGAATGAGTTTTACGTCCTGGGGAAAATATTAGACAAAAAAGGGACACTTTTACGTCCTGGGGAAACTATTGCTAAGAACCCATTTAATTTGCAAAAAAGTAAAAAGATTTCAGATTTGAAAAAAATTGGTAAATTTATAATTTCAGAAGACTCTTATAGCCAGCGGGAGTGAAACTAGCCCTCTTTTTTTTTTAGCTGACAAAGAATATGAACACAGTTGTAAGGTGTCTACTACCAGCAGAGGTATAGAAAGTGGGTTAAAAAGCATAATTGATTCAATTTTTGACAAAGAAAATCTGAATTTTGAAAAATTTAGCGTAAATTCTAGCCAAAAAAACTCGAATCCAACATTTCAGCAACCCTCCTCTATCTTTAGAGATAAAATCAATAACACTATAGTTAACATTTTGAAAAATTTTAGCAAAATTGACGAAAATCAGGTCAAAAGTACCGAAAATTTGAATAAAAACAGCTGAAATACGTTTAATATTCACAAAAGTTCAAACCTCGATATTTCCCTTTAACGAAACTTAAAACGAAACTTAAAAAAAAGCCTTTTTACTCCATATTCGACGCTGGACGGCCTTTTTAATGGCCAAATTTTTTTATTGCACTCACAACTCTGTACGATGATTACATCGATCGGCCGAAATTGTCTGAACAAATAAAAACCCATTTGAGTATATAGTTCCTCCCCCACTAAAGTGGGTCGGAACAATAATGCATCGTTTACAAATAATTATTAGTATTAAAACCTTTGTTTTTGCAATAAACATTTTTTCGAACAACTCTACTGCTATATATTTTTTTGCTTTGACCTTAGTTAAATTTATTTCTTTCTTTATCCTTAGTCGCTAACTTTTACCCAAATTCGAATTTAAACTGAGAGCTTATACCATTCGGCTTGCTCACAGCCACGGAAATTTGACAGCAACTCTTCGTGCACATATATAATTTTTCGATTGTTATCATCCTTGTAACTTTCGATAATGTTTCTTTTCGTAAAAAAACAGCAGTTTGTTTTCAAAAGGGACACAATAAGAATGCTCCAATCTCAATATGTTGTTGAATCCCACCCTGTCAAGCTTTGATGTTTTTTATAAATCTTGACAGGGTGGGATTTTTTTCTGCATCAATTGTATGTGCTTTTTGGTTACTTTCAGCACTGTTTTAATTTTTGTTGTTGAAATTAAAAACATTTTTGTGCTTACGTTTTTTACTGTCCGTAAGAATTTTGTTCTCTTTTAAAAAATGTTTTTGTCTCAAATTATTTTTCGACCTAGTTTTTTTCTTATAAGTTGAGCTCAACGCGAAGAGTATAAGGCAAGACAATCTTTCTCAGTGTATGTCTCTTATCAAAATCTTTGTCATTTTCGTGCATTTTAACAATTAAATTAATCAATGAAAATTTTGTAAAAACATCTTATAGCTTAAGCATACCCCTGTAAACAGTTTACAAAATAATCGAAAGGTAACGAAATACTTATAAATTCATGAAAATTGTTGCAAAAAATTTAAAAAATTTTCAAAAATTTGATGCTTTCTCTCTGCAAAATTTTGTAAATTGTTTATAAAATCATTCCTTATTTATAAATAGGTTTTTTTTTACGGATAACCAAGATTAATATTTTAAACTAAGTCTGGGATTTGCCGACCAAGGTTTTTTCTCAAATCATGCTAGGTTTCCGCCAATCTAACCAAAGACTAGCAAAATCTTGAGAATTTCTAAGACTAAGAGTCACGTGGTTGGAACTCTAATGCAGTACTGAATTAAATTTGAATAATTTTGCTGATCCACTGTTGGTTATGACATGAAGTTTAGTCCCATGGGACTATCCCAATAAAGAGAAAAAAAATGTCCAAACTTCTGCTCCAGAGCCGAAGGTTACTACACGAGCGCCCGATGAGCTCATGAAAGTTCTTGCGAGGGAATCAAGGACGATGGATTATCAAGCGTCTTCCTCAGAGCCAAAAATTGGCAAGAGATCACCAGAGCTCATGAAGAATCTGGCGGATAAATTGATGGAGAAAAAGCAAGCGTTGAAACATGCAGCAACTGCTTCTGTCTGGAAGACATCAGATTTAATCAAAGAGTTGGCATTTAACCTAATCAATAAGGACCAAAAGTCAAACTGTGATTGTTCAAAGTAATCATTTGAACCAAAACTTCCCCTGTGGTTCATTGACTTCAATTGTTTTCATAGATTTGTAAATAACCAGTTAAATTAAAATATAATAACAGGATACACACATTCATTATTTTCTAATTTACCAAAAATCTCGATCACTGACCTTTCTCAAAAAATACTAGGATGTGAGGCATCAACATTTATGAAATGTTTGGTTACCATTACAGTTTTACAGCCCCGATACAAAAAAAATTGAGTGGTTAATACAATCAAAGCGAAAATTCAAGTGTAACTTACTAGAGTAATTTAAAACTTGTTTTAACACACGAAAGCAAGCCATTGACAGGGTGAGCATATTGATCAAAACTCGATCAAAACTATTTTCACAAAGAAATTTGGCTCTTTCCAAAAAAAGTCTATCTGACTCGGGTTCGGTTCTCAACCTACTCGAACTTAGAATGAGATATCCCCTACTGCACCACCATAACTTAAGACATGCAGTTTGCTAAACAATATAAAAAAATATTTACTAGAATTTTTGCCCGAAGAAGGTTTTTATAGGTGCTGTCAAAGTCGAGATCGATGTTGATTATAGAACCAAAGACAAAAAAGATCTTTTTTTTGTTAGGCCAAAGAGGAGGACATCAACTGCAGTCCGGCTAAAGTCAGACACGATCCTTGTAGATCCAGTCACAAGCGAAGAAAGGTCCAAAGTAAAGCCAAAGAATTTTCATACGCAATATCTGTCAAGCACTGTTTTTTCATATTTGAAAACGGCTGAGGACGCTCCTCTTGTAAAGCTATTATTTTCAGTTTAAGCCTTCAGTCTATGAGTTCCTGTTTATGAGTGCCTGATTTAAAAATTTTTTATGTCCGATCAACTTTGCTCACAAATTTTTGACTAAAACCTTTCTTGCAAAAAGAGGATAATATTATTATTAAAAGTAATATTACAAATTTTAACAGTAAAATCAAAATAGTAAAAACAAATGAAGCAAAAATACTAATAATGATAACAGTAAAAATTTTATTTTTAAATATAATAAAAGAGTAATTAATAGTAATAATACAAATAATAATAATAATAATAATAATAATAATAATAATAATAATAATAATAATAATAATAATAATAATAATAATAATAATAATAATAATAATAATAATAATAATAAAAATAATAATAATAATAATAATAATAATACTAATAATAACAATAATAATAATAATAATAATAATAATAATAATAATAATAATAATAATAATAATAATAATAATAATAATAATAATAATAATAATAATAATAATAATAATAATAATAATAATAATAATAATAATAATAACAATAATAATAATAATAATAATAATAATAATAATAATAATAATAATAATAATAATAATATTAATATAACAATAATAATAATAAAAATAATAATAATAAATAATAATAATAATAATAATAATAATAATAATAATAATAATAATAATAATAATAATAATAACAATAATAATAATAATAATAATAATAATAATAATAATAATAATAATAATAATAATAATAATAATAATAATAATAAAAATAATAATAATAATAATAATAATAATAATAATAATAATAATAATAATAATAATAATAATAATAATAATAATAATAATAATATTAATAGTAATAATGCTACAATTATTAATCATAATAGAAATAATGGCAAATAGAAAGATAATAGTAGTAAAACAGTATTACAAACCGTAACCAAGTAACAACTTTGCTAAAAAGAATAATAATGAAACTATAAATTTTGAATTTAAATTTTTTGTTATTATTAAATTTTTGAACATTTATGCCGAATTTTTATGCTTAAAGATATCAAAAGTATATATATTTCTCCTAATCACCAATAGCAATAAAAACTTTAAATATCTATTTTTGTGGAAGCTGGCGCTAACATTTGTAAACGGTATTCATTAGTTGGAATTGAAGCAAACATTGTGAATTCGTTGTCAGTCAACTGCTGCACGGTTCAGGAAAATTTCTAAAAGTTAAACCAAGAAATCATGAAAGAATCAAACTTCTTTTGATTTTTTCAAAAGTTTTTGAAACTCTGCATAAAGAATAGCACTCTGCATCAAAAGCAATTGTCTTTTATGTACAGTCGGAATTCACAGTGGCCACGCATTAGTTGCCATGCTAGAGGAGACACAACAGCAAGGCGCAATAAGTTCCGTGCTCGTGTTGTCTCTGCTTGTTCTTCGGCAGATCCATCTTCAGTGGTTAAGTGAAAAAATACCACAGGGGAGAAATTATTTCTGTCGCCTCATTGAAAGCTGAAAAACCCACTACTTTATTGTTATTTCATTGCTGCAGGAATTTCTATTGTGGCTTTGAATGCTGTTTAGGTTTTAGAAGCAGCTGAAGAGCGATAGTTTGAAGCATTTAAATCCAACTGTGCCGAAATGGGTTATATGTTTGTTCCATTTGCTTTTGAGGTCGTCGGTGCGTTTTCATTATTGTTGAAAACTACGCTGAAGTAGGCGGTGGAAGTATAAACATCAGATTTTTTGTGTCTCAGTACCTGTCTGTTGCTTTCAGCAGATTTTCTCAGTTCGTTTCAAACGTTTTTGCTAGAGGCAAAGTGACTGACGGTGGTTTTGGCCAGACCGGAATGAATTTTACCGCAGGCGGACTATAGATGCAAATTTTGCTCACATTATGTCACCCATGAGAGGGGACAATTTCTAAAAGAATTTGAATTTAATATATTTTCCATCTCACCCAATGAGTTGTAGTATGAAAAGGCTATATCGTAATCATTTGAGCATGGCGATGATGGTCAAGCAAGTTAATTGGTTCTTGTCGCCAAAGAAAAAACTTAAAACACGTGATTGATGTCAAATCTAACTGAAATTTGTTTTTATAAAATTTGCCTGTTATTGATTGTTTTTGTGAATAAGTCGATGAAAATATAGCAAGAGTAGCTACTCCTTGCGCTGATTTTGAGATGAATAGTAGGTTACTCAAAATTTTTGCTGTCGTTTTATTGACTAAGAGTGCTCCCTAGTGATGAGCGGATTCAAATCTTGCAAGAATCTTGCAAGATGATTCAAAACTTGCAAGATTCTTGCAAGAATCTTGCAAGATATCAATCAAGGCCAAAAAATAAATCTGGGTACAAGTGTTTTAGGAAACATCTTTGAAGCAAGTTTTTGTTTACTGAACAAGTTACGAAGCCTAATTCAATGAAAAAAAAAATAGCCAGGATTCAAAATCTTGCAAGAATCTTGCAAGAATCTTGCAAGATTTTGAATTCCGGAAAAATATTTATGTGTTTTTGGTAGCTAAAACTAACTGAAAACCAAATATCATGACTTATATCAGAATTCTTGATCAGCAAAACTGAAAATAAATGACTTTTTTCGTCAACGCCTTTTGAATGTGAAATCTTGCAACAATCTTGCAAGATTCTTGCAAGATTTTGAATTCACATACAACTTTCCGACAAATAAATAGAAATTACTCGAGGCAATCAAATCCGTCTTTTTAAAGTTAAATTTATCTAATAAAAAACAGAAATATTTCAATATTTTTTTTATCTTTCATTAAAACAAATTATTTTTAGAGAAACAAACAGTTGGGACTTTTTGTTACTGATCCTGTCCGTAATTTAGCATGTTTTTGTTGTAGTAAAAAAATTCCAATTAATTTGAAGTCTAATTATCTTCCTAAGGAGATTTAAATTAACCCATGATGCCTTCAGTTGATAGCTGTTAGTGTTAATGTCCTTGAAGTGTTTTCATTAAGAAAAATTGATGTGTTTTTGAAAATTCATCTTTTCTTCTTCTTTCATTCGATTTATTGTTCAATCTTCATGTCAGAAAATCAACCTTGGCTTTCTGGTAAATCAAACATTAACTTCGTTGTTGATCTTATGCTAGGTAATGCTTCTTTTTGGGACAAAGAGAAAGCAACAGTCGGAGTTTTTTATTTCTGATATTTTGCAATGTAACGCAACAAACTAATTGTAAAAATGATATATTAGTTCGTCCAACCCATCTGAAAGTCATCTCATAGAAAGAAAAAAACTGTTTCAAAAATATGGCATTTCAGTTCTGTGGTGCTTTTAATAATTCTTGTTCCAAATCTTTTTTTGTCAAATCACACAAAAGACACCAGCCTCAAGGGCGAGGTGGGAATTTTCTCCCAGTTCACAGTAGTGGTCTTGGGTGTTCATAACTACTAAGTGGACTTGAATTACGTTCAGAATTGTCCACGTTGCACCGTTTTTAGCCGTTCTGCTCAATTGTTTGAGAAGTTGGTGTCTCCCATTAGCCCAAAGTTCGCGGGTACGCTTCATGTGTTTGACGATTTCTCCAAAACTACTGTACCAAATTGAACAGCCATTGTCTTTTTTGATGAACACTGAATGACCTTGTTTGCAGTGTTTAGTTGGTTTCCCAACTCGGCCTAAAAAAGTTACTAATGTTTAAAATTGAAAAAGTTGAAGTAAACCTTAATTTTTTTTGGGGCTCGCTTATTGTTTCTGACGATTTTTCTTGATCTACTCTGCCAATTTGGCTAAGCATAGTGTCATTTTGTTGAATGTAGGTTTTTCCGGTGTTTGCTGTCTTCATTTGGTATCTAAATTGGCCTGCTCAGGACGTTAGTAAGCTGTAAATCTTAAAAATTAGAAAAAATATATTTTAGATTTCAGTTCTGATGTAGTTTTTCTTCTTAATTGGTTATTGTTGCTAACAAATTGTGTTATTTTGGCTTTGTTTCGGTTTCTTACGTTTTTCGAAAGTTAGTTTTTGGGAAATCATCAAATCATCAATTTTTCATTCTTTGCGAAATCATGAAATTCTTGTTAGAGGTCTTTTTTATCAAAACACATAAAACAACCTGGCCTTTAGGGCGAGGTGGGAATTTTTTCCCACTCCTTAGTGGAGATCTTGGGTGTTCAGTAATTTCAAAATGGACTGGAATTGCGTTCAGAAGTGTCCGAGTGGCACAGTTTTTAGTCGATTTGCATAATTTTGCGAGAATTTGGGGGTCTCCTATTAGCCCAGAATTCGGGGTTCGCTTTATGTGTTTTATGGTTTCTTCGAAACTACTGTGTCAAATAGTACGGGCATTGTTGCGTTTTGCTGACCCTAAACTTCCATTGCTTTGAGTGTTCATTGGTTTATCAAGTTGCCCTAATCAAAAAGATATTAATGTTTAACTTTGGAAAAATGAAAAAAAAAATTACATATTTGAGGGCACGCTTATTGTTTCTGACAATTTTTCCTGAACTACTTTGCCAAATTGGCCAATCATAGTCGCATTTTTTTACTGTAAGCTTATCAAATGTCTGCGGTCTTGAATTTGTGTATAAATTGGCCTGCACAGAAAGCTATTAAGCTGTAAACCTTAAAAATTAAAAAAAAAATATTTTTTAATTGTTTTTCAGTTCTGATATAGTTCTTCATCTAAATTGGTTATTGTTGCTTGCAAATTGTGCTGTTTTGGCTTTGTTTTAGTCCCTGAATTTTTCCAAAACTTAGCTTTTGGGAAATCATCAATTTTTCATTCTTTGCGAAATCAAGAAGTTCTAGTTAGAGGTCTTTTGTCTTTTTTTTAACAAAAAACACAAAATAACCTGGCCTCTAGAATTTTTTCCCACTTCGCAGTGGGTGTCTTGGATGTTCAGTAACTACTCAGTGGACTTTAATTAGGTTTTGAAGTGTCCGATAGGTACCGTTTTTAGTCGTTTTGCATAATTTTGCGAGAATTTGGTGTCTAGAAGACGGAGGTACGCTTCATGTGTTTGACGATTTCTCAAAAAGTACTGTACTAAATGGGACGGCCATTTGCGCATTTTGTTGTTCGTGAACTCTCCTTGTATACAGTGTTGATAGATTCCTTACGTCGGCATAATCAGAAAACTGGAGGAAAGAACTTGTTTTTATCACATTGAGAAGGGAACTTAATGTTTTGTACTTTTTCGAATTTCTCATTGAATATTTGGCCAAAACGAATGATTATTGGCTTGATCTGTTGCTATTAAGATGTTCTTCTCTTGAATGGCTAGTGACAGTCTTGAAAAATATTCTTTAGAACTGTTATTCAATGATGAATGCGGAAAAACGAATCCGTACTCAAATTTTGGGCTGAGTGGTGTTTTGCTTAATTGAACAACTGTATCGTCGTGCATTGACAATATTGTACCTATAACAACTCATTTTGTCTGTACGAGACCCCTTTTGCTTTTGATGAGTAGTAATTACACTGACACGACCTGGTCTAGAAGTTATTCAAGGACAAATTTGCGAAAAGTAGGATTTTTGGGTCATCTTGGTGTCCACCCAAGTTTCTGTACCCCACAATACCCGAGTAACCATACATATATGGGTTCGTTAGTTTCCTCAGATAGTGGGGAGCGTTTCAATATATATTTTCTATATGGTTTCATCGAGTTGAGAAGGTCAACTTTAGCCCTGTATGCGCCGAACCTCGATTTTGGAATTCTCAATTTTCATGTCTGAGTGGTGTTTTGCGCAATTGAACCAGTTTTTGGGCTTGCGTTTTGTGTTTTCTAGACACTATTTAAGTTGTTGAAGCTAATTGTATCAAATAATCGGGTTAATTCAACAATTTTTCTTTTTTCACGATTTCATCAAATTTCTGTGGATGTTGTTTTATGTCAAAACACACAAAACATCATAACCTTCATGGTGAGGTGGCAAATTTTTTCCCACCTCACGATGAAGGTTTGCCGTGACCTAGAACGTGGAAGCGGACCAGAATTACACACACAAATACGCCGGGAACGCTGTTTCACGTTGTTTTACGTCGGTTCCGGAGATCTTGGGCTTCGATTTTAGCCCCAAAAATGGGGTACAGAACAGAATTTTGTTAATATCTTCTAAAGTACTGGACCAAATTAAACGGGAGTGGTCGCACATTTTGTTGGCACTGAACCCCGCTGCTTGCAGTATTTGGTTGGTTTCTCAAATCGGTCTTATCAGAAAGTTATTAATGCTTAAATTTGAAAAAAGTCGAATTTTTGGGCTGTTCTGGATGACCCAATTTTCGGTACAACAAAACAGCTGATTTGCGAAGTAAATGTTAGTGTTTTAGAATCCTCAGTTAGTGGGGAGTATCCCCATATATATTTTCTATAGCGTTTTACGGAATTATGATAGTCAAATTTGGCTCTGAAATCAGGTCACCTCGCTTTTTGTGTCATTTGGTAGGGTACCTTTACTTTGGAATAACTCGTTGTAGAGTGAACCGATTTTGATGATTTTTTTTGTTAGACCCAGCTTGAGCTAAGCTTTGTTTTGATATAGGTCTCGTTCCGTTTCGTTCAGCCGTTTTTGAGAAATTGGCCAGTAAACTTGCCCTCCGTTTTAGCCCCAGAAGCGGATGACACCATCCGGCACCAGTTTTGAAGCTTTGAATTTTGTTACTTCAGTTTAAAAAATTAGTGTTCTGAATAGCCCGTCTAACGTAGATTCCGAATATGTATACCCTATATAGCGTTTTTGCAGGTTTAGATGGTCAATTTTGGCTCTGCAGCCACAGTACCCTTGCTTTTTGGTCATTTGGTACGGTACCTTTACTTTAGAATAACTCGTTGTAGAGTGAACCGATTTTGATGATTTTTTTTGTTAGACCCAGCTTGAGCTAAGCTTTGTTTTGATATAGGTCTCGTTCCGTTTCGTTCAGCCGTTTTTGAGAAAATGGCCAGGATATGTGCCCCAATTTTCACCAGGTGAAGCCGGGTACCTGTACAGGGTACCCGTTTTAAAGCTTGAAATTTTGTTACTTCAGGTGACAAAATTAGTGTTTTGAATTGCTCATCTAACGTAGATTCAGAATATGTATACTTTATATAGCGTTTTGTGATGTTTAGATGTTCAATTTTAGCTCTGAAGGTGGTGTTTCTCTACTCCAAGGTCACTTGGTACGGTACCTTATTTTTGCTATAACTTCTTGAAAAAAGCACCGATTGGACTCATTTTTTAATATGACGCGTGTCTCAAGCTGTGCTACAAACGGTACTAAGGGCGTTTGTTTTTGTTCAGCCGTTTTTGAGAAATTGGCCAGGAAAGTTGACCCCAGATTGAGCTCCTGAGGAGAGAAGCAGTACCTTGATGACCAGTTTATAAACTTCCATATTGAAGCATTTCATTATTTCAGATTGATTGTAAATTTATTGTAATTGCTGCAACATCCTTTCCTTACAACAGCGAATTCCAGACATCAATAAACGTGAGTTATAACCTCAAAAAATACTCCATAATTGGAAAATATGCCTATTTTAGCTTCAGAGGCATATTTTTATGTTGAGTTGGAGTGCAAAGTGTTGTACTCCCATAGCAAGCGATAGGTTTTTAGTAGTTGAGCTCACAAGGTACTGTGCTGAGCACAGAATGTTCTTCATGTGTGTTTCTTTTTGTCCTGTCACCCAAAATTTTAGGGAACGGACCAATAGTGTGGTCGGTCTGGTGTAGTATCAATAGTTGCGTCTGGTGCAGTAGTAGCGGGTACCGCTAAATCTGAAGTAGGTCGATGGTCTATGGTCTGGTTTGTGGTCTGTTAGTCTGGTCTGGTGTAGCCGGTCTGGTGCAGTAGTAGTACACGTAGTAGTGCTACGTAGTAGTAGTAGTATTAGTAGTACTCGTAGTAGTAGTCGTAGTAGTAGTCGTAGTAAGAATCGTAGTTGTAGTAGTAGTAGTAGTAGTAGTAGTAGTTGCTGTTGTTATAGTTATAGTATTGGTACTAGTAGCAGTCGTAAAAGCTTTCATTAAAGAGGACTTTGAAAGCGATAGACGATATACAAAAGTACTTGATACGTTGTCAGATTACTATATGGTGTTTCAACATAAATCGCTTTTGAACCTAGTCAAGGACTTATTCAAATGAATTGAGGGTCTAAGGAGGAGTGTCACTGTCCGAGTACAGTCTGAGGGGCAAAGAATTTTTGGCCTAGGTGGTATACGAAAAAAGTACTCTATACGTTGTCAAATTTCGCGCTCAAAAACTAGCTGTATGGTGTTTCAACATAAATCGCTTTTGAACCTAGTCAAGGACTTATTCAAATGAATTGAGGGTCTAAGGAGGAGTGTCACTGTCCGAGTAAAGTCTGAGGGGCAAAGAATTTTTGGCCTAGGTGGTATACGAAAAAAGTACTCTATACGTTGTCAAATTTCGCGCTCAAAAACTAGCTATATGGTGTTTCAACATAAATCGCTTTTGAACCTAGTCAAGGTCTTATTCAAATGAATTGAGGGTCTAAGGAGGAGTGTCACTGTCCGAATAGAGTCTGAGGGGCAAAGAATTTTTGACCTAGGTGGTATACGAAAAAAGTACTCTATACGTTGTCAAATTTCGCGCTCAAAAACTAGCTATATGGTGTTTCAACATAAATCGCTTTTGAACCTAGTCAAGGACTTATTCAAATGAATTGAGGGCCTAAGGAGGAGTGTCACTGTCCGAGTACAGTCTGAGGGGCAAAGAATTTTTGGCCTAGGTGGTATACGAAAAAAGTACTCTATACGTTGTCAAATTTCGCGCTCAAAAACTAGCTATATGGTGTTTCAACATAAATCGCTTTTGAACCTAGTCAAGGACTTATTCAAATGAATTGAGGGTCTAAGGAGGAGTGTCACTGTCCAAGTAGAGTCTAAGGGGCAAAGAATTTTTGACCTAGGTGGTATACGAAAAAAGTACTCTATACGTTGTCAAATTTCGCGCTCAAAAACTAGCTATATGGTGTTTCAACATAAATCGCTTTTGAACCTAGTCAAGGACTTATTCAAATGAATTGAGGTTTTAAGGAGGAGTGTCACTGTCCGAGTACAGTCTGAGCGGCAAAGAATTTTTGGCCTAGGTGGTATACGAAAAAAGTACTCTATACGTTGTCAAATTTCGCGCTCAAAAACTAGCTATATGGTGTTTCAACATAAATCGCTTTTGAACCTAGTCAAGGACTTATTCAAATGAATTGAGGGTCTAAGGAGGAGTGTCACTGTCCAAGTACAGTCATAGGGGCAAAGAATTATTGACCTAGGTGGTATACGAAAAAAGTACTCTATACGTTGTCAAATTTCGCGCTCAAAAACTAGCTATATGGTGTTTCAACATAAATCGCTTTTGAACCTAGTCAAGGACTTATTCAAATGAATTGAGGGTCTAAGGAGGAGTGTCACTGTCCGAGTACAGTCTGAGGGGCAAAGAATTTTTGGCCTAGGTGGTATACGAAAAAAGTACTCTATACGTTGTCAAATTTCGCGCTCAAAAACTAGCTATATGGTGTTTCAACATAAATCGCTTTTGAACCTAGTCAAGGACTTATTCAAATGAATTGAGGGTCTGAGGAGGAGTGTCACTGTCCGAATAGAGTCTGAGGGGCAAAAAATTTTTGACCTAGGTGGTATACGAAAAAAGTACTCTATACGTTGTCAAATTTCGCGCTCAAAAACTAGCTATATGGTGTTTCAACATAAATCGCTTTTGAACCTAGTCAAGGACTTATTCAAATGAATTGAGGTTTTAAGGAGGAGTGTCACTGTCCAAGTACAGTCTGAGGGGCAAAGAATTTTTGACCTAGGTGGTATGCGAAAAAAGTACTCTATACGTTGTCAAATTTCGCGCTCAAAAACTAGCTATATGGTGTTTCAACATAAATCGCTTTTGAACCTAGTCAAGGACTTATTCAAATGAATTGAGGGTCTAAGGAGGAGTGTCACTGTCCGAGTAAAGTCTGAGGGGCAAAGAATTTTTGGCCTAGGTGGTATACGAAAAAAAGTACTCTACTCGTTGTCAAATTTCGCGCTCAAAAACTAGCTATATGCTGTTTCAACATAAATCGCTTTTGATCCTAGTCAAGAACTTATTCAAATGAAATGAGGGACTAAGGAGGAGTGTCACTGTCCGAGTACAGTCTGAGGGGCAAAAATTTTTTGACCTAGGTGGTATACGAAAAAAGTACTCTATACGTTGTCAAATTTCGCGCTCAAAAACTAGCTGTATGGTGTTTCAACATAAATCGCTTTTGAACCTAGTCAAGGACTTATTCAAATGAATTGAGGGTCTAAGGAGGAGTGTCACTGTCCGAGTACAGTCTGAGGGGCAAAGAATTTTTGACCTAGATGGTATACGAAAAAAGTACTCTATACGTTGTCAAATTTCGCGCTCAAAAACTAGCTATATGGTGTTTCAACATAAATCGCTTTTGAACCTAGTCAAGGACTTATTCAATTGAACTGAGGGTCTAAGGAGGAGTGTCACTGTCCAAGTACAGTCTGAGGGGCAAAGAATTTTTGGCCTAGGTAGTATACGAAAAAAGTACTCTATACGTTGTCAAATTTCGCGCTCAAAAACTAGCTATATGGTGTCTCAACATAAATCGCTTTTGAACCTAGTCAAGGACTTATTCAAATGAATTGAGGGTCTAAGGAGGAGTGTCACTGTCCGAGTAGAGTCTGAGGGGCAAAGAATTTTTGACCTAGGTGGTATACGAAAAAAGTACTCTATACGTTGTCAAATTTCGCGCTCAAAAACTAGCTATATGGTGTTTCAACATAAATCGCTTTTGAACCTAGTCAAGGACTTATTCAAATGAATTGAGGTTTTAAGGAGGAGTGTCACTGTCCGAGTAGAGTGTGAGGGGCAATGAATTTTTGACCTAGGTGGTATACGAAAAAAGTACTCTATACGTTGTCAAATTTCGCGCTCAAAAACTAGCTATATGGTGTTTCAACATAAATCGCTTTTGAACCTAGTCAAGGACTTATTCAAATGAATTGAGGTTCTAAGGAGGAGTGTCACTGTCCGAGTACAGTCTGAGGGGCAAAGAATTTTTGACCTAGGTGGTATAAGAAAAAGTACTCTATACGTTGTCAAATTTCGCGCTCAAAAACTAGCTATATGGTGTTTCAACATAAATCGCTTTTGAACCTAGTCAAGGACTTATTCAAATGAATTGAGGGTCTAAGGAGGAGTTTCACTGTCCGAGTACAGTCTGAGGGGCAAAAAATTTTTGGCCTGGGTGGTATACGAAAAAAGTACTCTATACGTTGTCAAATTTCGCGCTCAAAAACTAGCTATATGGTGTCTCAACATAAATCGCTTTTGAACCTAGTCAAGGACTTATTCAAATGAATTGAGGGTCTAAGGAGGAGTGTCACTGTCCGAGTAGAGTCTGAGGGGCAAAGAATTTTTGACCTAGGTGGTATACGAAAAAAGTACTCTATACGTTGTCAAATTTCGCGCTCAAAAACTAGCTATATGGTGTTTCAACATAAATCGCTTTTGAACCTAGTCAAGGACTTATTCAAATGAATTGAGGTTTTAAGGAGGAGTGTCACTGTCCAAGTAGAGTCTGAGGGGCAATGAATTTTTGACCTAGGTGGTATACGAAAAAAGTACTCTATACGTTGTCAAATTTCGCGCTCAAAAACTAGCTATATGGTGTTTCAACATAAATCGCTTTTGAACCTAGTCAAGGACTTATTCAAATGAATTGAGGTTCTAAGGAGGAGTGTCACTGTCCGAGTACAGTCTGAGGGGCAAAGAATTTTTGACCTAGGTGGTATAAGAAAAAGTACTCTATACGTTGTCAAATTTCGCGCTCAAAAACTAGCTATATGGTGTTTCAACATAAATCGCTTTTGAACCTAGTCAAGGACTTATTCAAATGAATTGAGGGTCTAAGGAGGAGTTTCACTGTCCGAGTACAGTCTGAGGGGCAAAAAATTTTTGGCCTAGGTGGTATACGAAAAAAGTACTCTATACGTTGTCAAATTTCGCGCTCAAAAACTAGTTATATGCTGTTTCAACATAAATCGCTATTGAACCTAGTCAAGGACTTATTCAAATGAATTGAGGGTCTAAGGAGGAGTGTCACTGTTCGAGTAGAGTCTGAGGGGCAAAGAATTTTTGACCTAGGTGGTATACGAAAAACGTACTCTATACGTTGTCAAATTTCGCGCTCAAAAACTAGCTGTATTGTGTTTCAATATAAATCGCTTTTGAACCTAGTCAAGGGCTTATTCAAATAAATTGAGGGTCTAAGGAGGAGTGTCACTGTCCAACTACAGTCTGAGGGGCAAAGAATTTTTGACCTAGGTGGTATACGAAAAAAGTACTCTATACGTTGTCAAATTTGGCGCTCAAAAACTAGCTGTATGTTGTTTCAACATAAATCGCTTTTGAACCTAGTTAAGGACTTATTCAAATGAATTGAGGGTCTAAGGAGGAGTGTCACTGTCCGAGTACAGTCTGAGGGGCAAAGAATTTTTGACCTAGGTGGTATACGAAAAAAGTACTCTAAACGTTGTCAAATTTCGCGCTCAAAAACTAGCTATATGCTGTTTCAACATAAATCGCTTTTGAACCTAGTCAATGACCTATTCAAATGAATTGAGGGTCTAAGGAGGAGTGTCACTGTCCGAGTACAGTCTGAGGGGCAAAGAATTTTTGACCTAGGTGGTATACGGAAAAAGTACTCTATACGTTGTCAAATTTGGCGCTCAAAAACTAGCTGTATGGTGTTTCAACATAAATCGCTTTTGAACCTAGTTAAGGACTTATTCAAATGAATTGAGGGTCTAAGGAGGAGTGTCACTGTCCGAGTACAGTCTGAGGGGCAAAGAATTTTTGACCTAGGTGGTATAAGAAAAAGTACTCTATACGTTGTCAAATTTCGCGCTCAAAAACTAGCTATATGGTGTTTCAACATAAATCGCTTTTGAACCTAGTCAAGGACTTATTCAAATGAATTGAGGGTCTAAGGAGGAGTGTCACTGTTCGAGTACAGTCTGAGGGGCAAAGAATTTTTGACCTAGGTGGTATACGAAAAACGTACTCTATACGTCAAATTTCGCGCTCAAAAACTAGCTGTATTGTGTTTCAATATAAATCGCTTTTGAACCTAGTCAAGGGCTTATTCAAATAAATTGAGGGTCTAAGGAGGAGTGTCACTGTCCAACTACAGTCTGAGGGGCAAAGAATTTTTGACCTAGGTGGTATACGAAAAAAGTACTCTATACGTTGTCAAATTTGGCGCTCAAAAATTAGCTGTATGTTGTTTCAACATAAATCGCTTTTGAACCTAGTTAAGGACTTATTCAAATGAATTGAGGGTCTAAGGAGGAGTGTCACTGTCCGAGTACAGTCTGAGGGGCAAAGAATTTTTGACCTAGGTGGTATACGAAAAAAGTACTCTAAACGTTGTCAAATTTCGCGCTCAAAAACTAGCTATATGCTGTTTCAACATAAATCGCTTTTGAACCTAGTCAATGACCTATTCAAATGAATTGAGGGTCTAAGGAGGAGTGTCACTGTCCGAGTACAGTCTGAGGGGCAAAGAATTTTTGACCTAGGTGGTATACGGAAAAAGTACTCTATACGTTGTCAAATTTGGCGCTCAAAAACTAGCTGTATGGTGTTTCAACATAAATCGCTTTTGAACCTAGTTAAGGACTTATTCAAATGAATTGAGGGTCTAAGGAGGAGTGTCACTGTCCGAGTACAGTCTGAGGGGCAAAGAATTTTTGACCTAGGTGGTATAAGAAAAAGTACTCTATACGTTGTCAAATTTCGCGCTCAAAAACTAGCTATATGGTGTTTCAACATAAATCGCTTTTGAACCTAGTCAAGGACTTATTCAAATGAATTGAGGGTCTAAGGAGGAGTTTCACTGTCCGAGTACAGTCTGAGGGGCAAAAAATTTTTGGCCTAGGTGGTATACGAAAAAAGTACTCTATACGTTGTCAAATTTCGCGCTCAAAAACTAGTTATATGCTGTTTCAACATAAATCGCTTTTGAACCTAGTCAAGGACTTATTCAAATGAATTGAGGGTCTAAGGAGGAGTGTCACTGTTTGAGTAAAGTCTGAGGGGCAAAGAATTTTTGACCTAGGTGGTATACGAAAAAAGTACTCTATACGTTGTCAAATTTCGCGCTCAAAAACTAGCTGTATTGTGTTTCAACATAAATCGCTTTTGAACCTAGTCAAGGGCTTATTCAAATGAATTGAGGGTCTAAGGAGGAGTGTCACTGTCCAACTACAGTCTGAGGGGCAAAGAATTTTTGACCTAGGTGGTATACGAAAAAGTACTCTATACGTTGTCAAATTTGGCGCTCAAAAACTAGCTGTATGGTGTTTCAACATAAACCGCTTTTGAACCTAGTTAAGGACTTATTCAAATGAATTGAGGGTCTAAGGAGGAGTGTCACTCTCCGAGTACAGTCTGAGGGGCAAAGAATTTTTGACCTAGGTGGTATACGAAAAAAGTACTCTATACGTTGTCAAATTTGGCGCTCAAAAACTAGCTGTATGGTGTTTCAACATAAATCGCTTTTGAACCTAGTTAAGGACTTATTCAAATGAATTGAGGGTCTAAGGAGGAGTGTCACTGTCCGAGTACAGTCTGAGGGGCAAAGAATTTTTGACCTAGGTGGTATACGAAAAAAGTACTCTAAACGTTGTCAGATTTCGCGCTCAAAAACTAGCTATATGGTGTTTCAACATAAATCGCTTTTGAACCTAGTCAAGGACTTATTCAAATGAATCGAGGGTCTAAGGAGGAGTTTCACAGTCCGAGTACAGTCTGAGGGGCAAAAAATTTTTGGCCTAGGTGGTATACGAAAAAAGTTCTCTATACGTTGTCAAATTTCGCGCTCAAAAACTAGTTATATGCTGTTTCAACATAAATCGCTTTTGAACCTAGTCAAGGACTTATTCAAATGAATTGAGGGTCTAAGGAGTAGTATCACTGTCCGAGTACAGTCTGAGGGGTAAAGAATTTTTGACCTAGGTGGTATACGAAAAAAGTACTCTATACGTTGTCAAATTTCGCGCTCAAAAACTAGCTGTATTGTGTTTCAACATAAATCGCTTTTGAACCTAGTCAAGGGCTTATTCAAATGAATTGAAGGTCTAAGGAGGAGTGTCACTGTCCAACTACAGTCTGAGGGGCAAAGAATTTTTGACCTAGGTGGTATACGAAAAAAGTACTCTATACGTTGTCAAATTTGGCGCTCAAAAACTAGCTGTATGGTGTTTCAACATAAATCGCTTTTGAACCTAGTTAAGGACTTATTCTAATGAATTGAGGGTCTAAGGAGGAGTGTCACTGTCCGAGTACAGTCTGAGGGGCAAAGAATTTTTGACCTAGGTGGTATACGAAAAAAGTACTCTAAACGTTGTCAAATTTCGCGCTCAAAAACTAGCTATATGCTGTTTCAACATAAATCGCTTTTGAACCTAGTCAATGACCTATTCAAATGAATTGAGGGTCTAAGGAGGAGTGTCACTGTCCAAGTACAGTCTGAGGGGCAAAGAATTTTTGACCTAGGTGGTATACGAAAAAAGTACTCTATACGTTGTCAAATTTCGCGCTCAAAAACTGGCTGTATGGTGTTTCATCATAAATCGCTTTTGAACCTAGTCAAGGACTTATTCAAATGAATTGAGGGTCTAAGGAGGAGTGTCACTGTCCGAGTACAGTCTGAGGGGCAAAGAATTTTTGGCCTAGGTGGTATACGAAAAAAGTACTCTATACGTTGTCAAATTTCGAGCTCAAAAACTAGCTATATGGTGTTTCAACATAAATCGCTTTTGAACCTAGTCAAGGACTTATTCAAATGAAGTGAGGGTCTAAGGAGGAGTGTCACTGTCCAAGTAGAGTCTGAGGGGCAAAGAATTTTTGACCTAGGTGGTATACGAAAAAAGTACTCTATACGTTGTCAAATTTCGCGCTCAAAAACTAGCTACATGGTGTTTCAACATAAATCGCTTTTGAACCTAGTCAAGGACTTATTCAAATGAATTGAGGGTCTAAGGAGGAGTGTCACTGTCCGAGTACAGTCTGAGGGGCAAAGAATTTTTGACCTAGGTGGTATACGAAAAAAGTACTCTATACGTTGTCAAATTTCGAGCTCAAAAACTAGCTATATGGTGTTTCAACATAAATCGCTTTTGAACCTAGTCAAGGACTTATTCAAATGAAGTGAGGGTCTAAGGAGGAGTGTCACTGTCCAAGTAGAGTCTGAGGGGCAAAGAATTTTTGACCTAGGTGGTATACGAAAAAAGTTCTCTATACGTTGTCAAATTTCGCGCTCAAAAACTAGTTATATGCTGTTTCAACATAAATCGCTTTTGAACCTAGTCAAGGACTTATTCAAATGAATTGAGGGTCTAAGGAGTAGTATCACTGTCCGAGTACAGTCTGAGGGGTAAAGAATTTTTGACCTAGGTGGTATACGAAAAAAGTACTCTATACGTTGTCAAATTTCGCGCTCAAAAACTAGCTGTATTGTGTTTCAACATAAATCGCTTTTGAACCTAGTCAAGGGCTTATTCAAATGAATTGAAGGTCTAAGGAGGAGTGTCACTGTCCAACTACAGTCTGAGGGGCAAAGAATTTTTGACCTAGGTGGTATACGAAAAAAGTACTCTATACGTTGTCAAATTTGGCGCTCAAAAACTAGCTGTATGGTGTTTCAACATAAATCGCTTTTGAACCTAGTTAAGGACTTATTCTAATGAATTGAGGGTCTAAGGAGGAGTGTCACTGTCCGAGTACAGTCTGAGGGGCAAAGAATTTTTGACCTAGGTGGTATACGAAAAAAGTACTCTAAACGTTGTCAAATTTCGCGCTCAAAAACTAGCTATATGCTGTTTCAACATAAATCGCTTTTGAACCTAGTCAATGACCTATTCAAATGAATTGAGGGTCTAAGGAGGAGTGTCACTGTCCAAGTACAGTCTGAGGGGCAAAGAATTTTTGACCTAGGTGGTATACGAAAAAAGTACTCTATACGTTGTCAAATTTCGCGCTCAAAAACTGGCTGTATGGTGTTTCATCATAAATCGCTTTTGAACCTAGTCAAGGACTTATTCAAATGAATTGAGGGTCTAAGGAGGAGTGTCACTGTCCGAGTACAGTCTGAGGGGCAAAGAATTTTTGGCCTAGGTGGTATACGAAAAAAGTACTCTATACGTTGTCAAATTTCGAGCTCAAAAACTAGCTATATGGTGTTTCAACATAAATCGCTTTTGAACCTAGTCAAGGACTTATTCAAATGAAGTGAGGGTCTAAGGAGGAGTGTCACTGTCCAAGTAGAGTCTGAGGGGCAAAGAATTTTTGACCTAGGTGGTATACGAAAAAAGTACTCTATACGTTGTCAAATTTCGCGCTCAAAAACTAGCTACATGGTGTTTCAACATAAATCGCTTTTGAACCTAGTCAAGGAATTATTCAAATGAATTGAGGTTCTAAGGAGGAGTGTCACTGTCCGAGCGAGTACAGTCTGAGGGGCAAATAATTTTTGACCTAGGTGGTATACGAAAAAAGTACTCTATACGTTGTCAAATTTCGCGCTCAAAATTTAGCTGTATGGTGTTTCAACATAAATCGCTTTTGAACCTAGTCAAGGACTTATTCAAATGAATTGAGGGTCTAAGGAGGAGTGTCACTGTCCAAGTACAGTCTGAGGGGCAAAGAATTTTTGGCCTAGGTGGTATACGAAAAAAGTACTCTATAAGTTGTCAAATTTCGCGCTCAAAAACTAGCTATATGGTGTTTCAACATAAATCGCTTTTGAACCTAGTCAAGGACTTATTCAAATGAATTGAGGGTCTAAGGAGGAGTGTCACTGTCCGAGTACAGTCTGAGGGGCAAAGAATTTTTGGCCTAGGTGGTATACGAAAAAAGTACTCTATACGTTGTCAAATTTCGCGCTCAAAAACTAGCTGTATGGTGTTTCAACATAAATCGCTTTTGAACCTAGTCAAGGACTTATTCAAATGAATTGAGGGTCTAAGGAGGAGTGTCACTGTCCAAGTACAGTCTGAGGGGCAAAGAATTTTTGGCCTAGGTGGTATACGAAAAAAGTACTCTATACGTTGTCAAATTTCGCGCTCAAAAACTAGCTATATGGTGTTTCAACATAAATCGCTTTTGAACCTAGTCAAGGACTTATTCAAATGAATTGAGGGTCTAAGGAGGAGTGTCACTGTCCGAGTACAGTCTGAGGGGCAAAGAATTTTTGGCCTAGGTGGTATACGAAAAAAGTACTCTATACGTTGTCAAATTTCGCGCTCAAAAACTAGCTGTATGGTGTTTCAACATAAATCGCTTTTGAACCTAGTCAAGGACTTATTCAAATGAATTGAGGGTCTAAGGAGGAGTGTCACTGTCCGAGTACAGTCTGAGGGGCAAAGAATTTTTGGCCTAGGTGGTATACGAAAAAAGTACTCTATACGTTGTCAAATTTCGCGCTCGAAAACTAGCTATATGGTGTTTCAACATAAATCGCTTTTGAACCTAGTCAAGGACTTATTCAAATGAATTGAGGGTCTAAGGAGGAGTGTCACTGTCCGAGTACAGTCTGAGGGGCAAAGAATTTTTGGCCTAGGTGGTATACGAAAAAAGTACTCTATACGTTGTCAAATTTCGCGCTCAAAAACTAGCTATATGGTGTTTCAACATAAATCGCTTTTGAACCTTGTCAAGGACTTTTTCAAATGAATTGAGGGTCTAAGGAGGAGTGTCACTGTCCGAGTACAGTCTGAGGGGCAAAAAGTTTTTGGCCTAGGTGGTATACGAAAAAAGTACTCTATACGTTGTCAAATTTCGCGCTCAAAAACTAGCTATATGGTGTTTCAACATAAATCGCTTTTTAACCTAGTCAAGGACTTATTCAAATGAATTGAGGGTCTAAGGAGGAGTGTCACTGTTCGAGTACAGTCTGAGGGGCAAAGAGTTTTTGGCCTAGGTGGTATACGAAAAAAGTACTCTATACGTTGTCAAATTTCGCGCTCAAAACTTGCTATATGGTGTTTCAACATAAATCGCTTTTTAACCTAGTCAAGGACTTATTCAAATGAATTGAGGGTCTAAGGAGGATTGTCACTGTCCGAGTACAGTCTGAGGGGCAAAGAATTTTTGGCCTAGGTGGTATACGAAAAAAGTACTCTATACGTTGTCAAATTTCGCGCTCAAAACTTGCTGTATGGTGTTTCAAAATAAATCGCTTTTGAACCTAGTCAAGGACTTATTCAAATGAATTGAGGGTCTAAGGAGGATTGTCACTGTCCGAGTACAGTCTGAGGGGCAAAGAATTTTTGGCCTAGGTGGTATACGAAAAAAGTACTCTATACGTTGTCAAATTTCGCGCTCAAAACTTGCTGTATGGTGTTTCAAAATAAATCGCTTTTGAACCTAGTCAAGGACTTATTCAAATGAATTGAGGGTCTAAGGAGGAGTGTCACTGTTCGAGTACAGTCTGAGGGGCAAAGAATTTTTGGCCTAGGTGGTATACGAAAAAAGTACTCTATACGTTGTCGAATTTAGCGCTCAAAAACTAGCTATATGGTGTTTCAACATAAATCGCTTTTGAACCTAGTCAAGGACTTATTCAAATGAATTGAGGGTCTAAGGAGGAGTGTCACTGTCCGAGTACAGTCTGAGGGGCAAAGAATTTTTGACCTAGGTGGTATACGAAAAAAGTACTCTATACGTTGTCAAATTTCGCGCTCAAAAACTAGCTATATGGTGTTTCAACATAAATCGCTTTTGAACCTAGTCAAGGACTTATTCAAATGAATTGAGGGTCTAAGGAGGAGTGTCACTGTCCGAGTACAGTCTGAGGGGCAAAGAATTTTTGGCCTAGGTGGTATACGAAAAAAGTACTCTATACGTTGTCAAATTTCGCGCTCAAAAACTAGCTATATGGTGTTTCAACATAAATCGCTTTTGAACCTAGTCAAGGACTTATTCAAATGAATTGAGGGTCTAAGGAGGAGTGTCACTGTCCGAGTACAGTCTGAGGGGCAAACAATTTTTGACCTAGGTGGTATACGAAAAAAGTACTCTATACGTTGTCAAATTTCGCGCTCAAAAACTAGCTATATGGTGTTTCAACATAAATCGCTTTTGAACCTAGTCAAGGACTTATTCAAATGAATTGAGGGTCTAAGGAGGAGTGTCACTGTTCGAGTACAGTCTGAGGGGCAAAGAATTTTTGGCCTAGGTGGTATACGAAAAAAGTACTCTATACGTTGTCGAATTTAGCGCTCAAAAACTAGCTATATGGTGTTTCAACATAAATCGCTTTTGAACCTAGTCAAGGACTTATTTAAATGAATTGAGGAGTGTCACTGTCCGAGTACAGTCTGAGGGGCAAACAATTTTTGACCTAGGTGGTATACGAAAAAAGTACTCTATACGTTGTCAAATTTCGCGCTCAAAAACTAGCTATATGGTGTTTCAACATAAATCGCTTTTGAACCTAGTCAAGGACTTATTCAAATGAATTGAGGGTCTAAGGAGGAGTGTCACTGTTCGAGTACAGTCTGAGGGGCAAAGAATTTTTGGCCTAGGTGGTATACGAAAAAAGTACTCTATACGTTGTCGAATTTAGCGCTCAAAAACTAGCTATATGGTGTTTCAACATAAATCGCTTTTGAACCTAGTCAAGGACTTATTCAAATGAATTGAGGGTCTAAGGAGGAGTGTCACTGTCCGAGTACAGTCTGAGGGGCAAAGAATTTTTGGCCTAGGTGGTATACGAAAAAAGTACTCTATACGTTGTCAAATTTCGCGCTCAAAAACTAGCTATATGGTGTTTCAACATAAATCGCTTTTGAACCTAGTCAAGGACTTATTCAAATGAAATGAGGGTCTAAGGAGGAGTGTCACTGTCCGAGTACAGTCTGAGGGGCAAAGAATTTTTGGCCTAGGTGGTATACGAAAAAAGTACTCTATACGTTGTCAAATTTCGCGCTCAAAAACTAGCTATATGGTGTTTCAACATAAATCGCTTTTGAACTAGTCAAGGACTTATTCAAATGAATTGAGGGTCTAAGGAGGAGTGTCACTGTTCGAGTACAGTCTGAGGGGCAAAGAATTTTTGGCCTAGGTGGTATACGAAAAAAGTACTCTATACGTTGTCAAATTTCGCGCTCAAAAACTAGCTATATGGTGTTTCAACATAAATCGCTTTTGAACCTAGTCAAGGACTTATTCAAATGAATTGAGGGTCTAAGGAGGAGTGTCACTGTTCGAGTACAGTCTGAGGGGCAAAGAATTTTTGGCCTAGGTGGTATACGAAAAAAGTACTCTATACGTTGTCGAATTTAGCGCTCAAAAACTAGCTATATGGGGTTTCAACATAAATCGCTTTTGAACCTAGTCAAGGACTTATTCAAATGAATTGAGGGTCTAAGGAGGAGTGTCACTGTCCGAGTACAGTCTGAGGGGCAAAGAATTTTTGGCCTAGGTGGTATACGAAAAAAGTACTCTATACGTTGTCAAATTTCGCGCTCAAAAACTAGCTATATGGTGTTTCAACATAAATCGCTTTTGAACCTAGTCAAGGACTTATTCAAATGAAATGAGGGTCTAAGGAGTAGTGTCACTGTCCGAGTACAGTCTGAGGGGCAAAGAATTTTTGGCCTAGGTGGTATACGAAAAAAGTACTCTATACGTTGTCAAATTTCGCGCTCAAAAACTAGCTATATGGTGTTTCAACATAAATCGCTTTTGAACTAGTCAAGGACCTATTCAAATGAATTGAGGGTCTAAGGAGGAGTGTCACTGTTCGAGTACAGTCTGAGGGGCAAAGAATTTTTGGCCTAGGTGGTATACGAAAAAAGTACTCTATACGTTGTCAAATTTCGCGCTCAAAAACTAGCTATATGGTGTTTCAACATAAATCGCTTTTGAACCTAGTCAAGGACTTATTCAAATGAATTGAGGGTCTAAGGAGGAGTGTCACTGTTCGAGTACAGTCTGAGGGGCAAAGAATTTTTGGCCTAGGTGGTATACGAAAAAAGTACTCTATACGTTGTCGAATTTAGCGCTCAAAAACTAGCTATATGGTGTTTCAACATAAATCGCTTTTGAACCTAGTCAAGGACTTATTCAAATGAATTGAGGGTCTAAGGAGGAGTGTCACTGTTCGAGTACAGTCTGAGGGGCAAAGAATTTTTGGCCTAGGTGGTATACGAAAAAAGTACTCTATACGTTGTCGAATTTAGCGCTCAAAAACTAGCTATATGGTGTTTCAACATAAATCGCTTTTGAACCTAGTCAAGGACTTATTCAAATGAATTGAGGGTCTAAGGAGGAGTGTCACTGTTCGAGTACAGTCTGAGGGGCAAAGAATTTTTGGCCTAGGTGGTATACGAAAAAAGTACTCTATACGTTGTCGAATTTAGCGCTCAAAAACTAGCTATATGGTGTTTCAACATAAATCGCTTTTGAACCTAGTCAAGGACTTATTCAAATGAATTGAGGGTCTAAGGAGGAGTGTCACTGTCCGAGTACAGTCTGAGGGGCAAAGAATTTTTGGCCTAGGTGGTATACGAAAAATGTACTCTATACGTTGTCAAATTTCGCGCTCAAAAACTAGCTATATGGTGTTTCAACATAAATCGCTTTTGAACCTAGTCAAGGACTTATTCAAATGAATTGAGGGTCTAAGGAGGAGTGTCACTGTTCGAGTACAGTCTGAGGGGCAAAGAATTTTTGGCCTAGGTGGTATACGAAAAAAGTACTCTATACGTTGTCGAATTTAGCGCTCAAAAACTAGCTATATGGGGTTTCAACATAAATCGCTTTTGAACCTAGTCAAGGACTTATTCAAATGAATTGAGGGTCTAAGGAGGAGTGTCACTGTCCGAGTACAGTCTGAGGGGCAAAGAATTTTTGGCCTAGGTGGTATACGAAAAAAGTACTCTATACGTTGTCAAATTTCGCGCTCAAAAACTAGCTATATGGTGTTTCAACATAAATCGCTTTTGAACCTAGTCAAGGACTTATTCAAATGAAATGAGGGTCTAAGGAGGAGTGTCACTGTCCGAGTACAGTCTGAGGGGCAAAGAATTTTTGGCCTAGGTGGTATACGAAAAAAGTACTCTATACGTTGTCAAATTTCGCGCTCAAAAACTAGCTATATGGTGTTTCAACATAAATCGCTTTTGAACTAGTCAAGGACCTATTCAAATGAATTGAGGGTCTAAGGAGGAGTGTTACTGTTCGAGTACAGTCTGAGGGGCAAAGAATTTTTGGCCTAGGTGGTATACGAAAAAAGTACTCTATACGTTGTCAAATTTCGCGCTCAAAAACTAGCTATATGGTGTTTCAACATAAATCGCTTTTGAACCTAGTCAAGGACTTATTCAAATGAATTGAGGGTCTAAGGAGGAGTGTCACTGTTCGAGTACAGTCTGAGGGGCAAAGAATTTTTGGCCTAGGTGGTATACGAAAAAAGTACTCTATACGTTGTCGAATTTAGCGCTCAAAAACTAGCTATATGGTGTTTCAACATAAATCGCTTTTGAACCTAGTCAAGGACTTATTCAAATGAATTGAGGGTCTAAGGAGGAGTGTCACTGTTCGAGTACAGTCTGAGGGGCAAAGAATTTTTGGCCTAGGTGGTATACGAAAAAAGTACTCTATACGTTGTCGAATTTAGCGCTCAAAAACTAGCTATATGGTGTTTCAACATAAATCGCTTTTGAACCTAGTCAAGGACTTATTCAAATGAATTGAGGGTCTAAGGAGGAGTGTCACTGTTCGAGTACAGTCTGAGGGGCAAAGAATTTTTGGCCTAGGTGGTATACGAAAAAAGTACTCTATACGTTGTCGAATTTAGCGCTCAAAAACTAGCTATATGGTGTTTCAACATAAATCGCTTTTGAACCTAGTCAAGGACTTATTCAAATGAATTGAGGGTCTAAGGAGGAGTGTCACTGTCCGAGTACAGTCTGAGGGGCAAAGAATTTTTGGCCTAGGTGGTATACGAAAAAAGTACTCTATACGTTGTCAAATTTCGCGCTCAAAAACTAGCTATATGGTGTTTCAACATAAATCGCTTTTGAACCTAGTCAAGGACTTATTCAAATGAATTGAGGGTCTAAGGAGGAGTGTCACTGTTCGAGTACAGTCTGAGGGGCAAAGAATTTTTGGCCTAGGTGGTATACGAAAAAAGTACTCTATACGTTGTCGAATTTAGCGCTCAAAAACTAGCTATATGGGGTTTCAACATAAATCGCTTTTGAACCTAGTCAAGGACTTATTCAAATGAATTGAGGGTCTAAGGAGGAGTGTCACTGTCCGAGTACAGTCTGAGGGGCAAAGAATTTTTGGCCTAGGTGGTATACGAAAAAAGTACTCTATACGTTGTCAAATTTCGCGCTCAAAAACTAGCTATATGGTGTTTCAACATAAATCGCTTTTGAACCTAGTCAAGGACTTATTCAAATGAAATGAGGGTCTAAGGAGGAGTGTCACTGTCCGAGTACAGTCTGAGGGGCAAAGAATTTTTGGCCTAGGTGGTATACGAAAAAAGTACTCTATACGTTGTCAAATTTCGCGCTCAAAAACTAGCTATATGGTGTTTCAACATAAATCGCTTTTGAACTAGTCAAGGACCTATTCAAATGAATTGAGGGTCTAAGGAGGAGTGTCACTGTTCGAGTACAGTCTGAGGGGCAAAGAATTTTTGGCCTAGGTGGTATACGAAAAAAGTACTCTATACGTTGTCAAATTTCGCGCTCAAAAACTAGCTATATGGTGTTTCAACATAAATCGCTTTTGAACCTAGTCAAGGACTTATTCAAATGAATTGAGGGTCTAAGGAGGAGTGTCACTGTTCGAGTACAGTCTGAGGGGCAAAGAATTTTTGGCCTAGGTGGTATACGAAAAAAGTACTCTATACGTTGTCGAATTTAGCGCTCAAAAACTAGCTATATGGTGTTTCAACATAAATCGCTTTTGAACCTAGTCAAGGACTTATTCAAATGAATTGAGGGTCTAAGGAGGAGTGTCACTGTCCGAGTACAGTCTGAGGGGCAAAGAATTTTTGGCCTAGGTGGTATACGAAAAAAGTACTCTATACGTTGTCAAATTTCGCGCTCAAAAACTAGCTATATGGTGTTTCAACATAAATCGCTTTTGAACCTAGTCAAGGACTTATTCAAATGAAATGAGGGTCTAAGGAGGAGTGTCACTGTCCGAGTACAGTCTGATGGGCAAAGAATTTTTGGCCTAGGTGGTATACGAAAAAAGTAATCTATACGTTGTCAAATTTCGCGCTCAAAAACTAGCTATATGGTGTTTCAACATAAATCGCTTTTGAACTAGTCAAGGACTTATTCAAATGAATTGAGGGTCTAAGGAGGAGTGTCACTGTTTGAGTACAGTCTGAGGGGCAAAGAATTTTTGGCCTAGGTGGTATACGAAAAAAGTACTCTATACGTTGTCAAATTTCGCGCTCAAAAACTAGCTATATGGTGTTTCAACATAAATCGCTTTTGAACTAGTCAAGGACTTATTCAAATGAATTGAGGGTCTAAGGAGGAGTGTCACTGTTCGAGTACAGTCTGAGGGGCAAAGAATTTTTGGCCTAGGTGGTATACGAAAAAAGTACTCTATACGTTGTCAAATTTCGCGCTCAAAAACTAGCTATATGGTGTTTCAACATAAATCGCTTTTGAACCTAGTCAAGGACTTATTCAAATGAATTGAGGGTCTAAGGAGGAGTGTCACTGTTCGAGTACAGTCTGAGGGGCAAAGAATTTTTGGCCTAGGTGGTATACGAAAAAAGTACTCTATACGTTGTCGAATTTAGCGCTCAAAAACTAGCTATATGGTGTTTCAACATAAATCGCTTTTGAACCTAGTCAAGGACTTATTCAAATGAATTGAGGGTCTAAGGAGGAGTGTCACTGTCCGAGTACAGTCTGAGGGGCAAAGAATTTTTGGCCTAGGTGGTATACGAAAAAAGTACTCTATACGTTGTCAAATTTCGCGCTCAAAAACTAGCTATATGGTGTTTCAACATAAATCGCTTTTGAACCTAGTCAAGGACTTATTCAAATGAAATGAGGGTCTAAGGAGGAGTGTCACTGTCCGAGTACAGTCTGAGGGGCAAAGAATTTTTGGCCTAGGTGGTATACGAAAAAAGTACTCTATACGTTGTCAAATTTCGCGCTCAAAAACTAGCTATATGGTGTTTCAACATAAATCGCTTTTGAACCTAGTCAAGGACTTATTCAAATGAATTGAGGGTCTAAGGAGGAGTGTCACTGTTCGAGTACAGTCTGAGGGGCAAAGAATTTTTGGCCTAGGTGGTATACGAAAAAAGTACTCTATACGTTGTCGAATTTAGCGCTCAAAAACTAGCTATATGGTGTTTCAACATAAATCGCTTTTGAACCTAGTCAAGGACTTATTCAAATGAATTGAGGGTCTAAGGAGGAGTGTCACTGTCCGAGTACAGTCTGAGGGGCAAAGAATTTTTGGCCTAGGTGGTATACGAAAAAAGTACTCTATACGTTGTCAAATTTCGCGCTCAAAAACTAGCTATATGGTGTTTCAACATAAATCGCTTTTGAACCTAGTCAAGGACTTATTCAAATGAATTGAGGGTCTAAGGAGGAGTGTCACTGTTCGAGTACAGTCTGAGGGGCAAAGAATTTTTGGCCTAGGTGGTATACGAAAAAAGTACTCTATACGTTGTCAAATTTCGCGCTCAAAAACTAGCTATATGGTGTTTCAACATAAATCGCTTTTGAACCTAGTCAAGGACTTATTCAAATGAATTGAGGGTCTAAGGAGGAGTGTCACTGTTCGAGTACAGTCTGAGGGGCAAAGAATTTTTGGCCTAGGTGGTATACGAAAAAAGTACTCTATACGTTGTCAAATTTCGCGCTCAAAAACTAGCTATATGGTGTTTCAACATAAATCGCTTTTGAACCTAGTCAAGGACTTATTCAAATGAATTGAGGGTCTAAGGAGGAGTGTCACTGTTCGAGTACAGTCTGAGGGGCAAAGAATTTTTGGCCTAGGTGGTATACGAAAAAAGTACTCTATACGTTGTCGAATTTAGCGCTCAAAAACTAGCTATATGGTGTTTCAACATAAATCGCTTTTGAACCTAGTCAAGGACTTATTCAAATGAATTGAGGGTCTAAGGAGGAGTGTCACTGTCGAGTACAGTCTGAGGGGCAAAGAATTTTTGGCCTAGGTGGTATACGAAAAAAGTACTCTATACGTTGTCGAATTTCGCGCTCAAAAAACTAGCTATATGGTGTTTCAACATAAATCGCTTTTGAACCTAGTCAAGGACTTATTCAAATGAATTGAGGGTCTAAGGAGGAGTGTCACTGTCCAAGTACAGTCTGAGGGGCAAAGAATTTTTGGCCTAGGTGGTATACGAAAAAAGTACTCTATACGTTGTCGAATTTAGCGCTCAAAAACTAGCTATATGGTGTTTCAACATAAATCGCTTTTGAACCTAGTCAAGGACTTATTCAAATGAATTGAGGGTCTAAGGAGGAGTGTCCACTGTCCGAGTACAGTCTGAGGGGCAAAGAATTTTTGGCCTAGGTGGTATACGAAAAAAGTACTCTATACGTTGTCGAATTTAGCGCTCAAAAAACTAGCTATATGGTGTTTCAACATAAATCGCTTTTGAACCTAGTCAAGGACTTATTCAAATGAATTGAGGGTCTAAGGAGGAGTGTCACTGTCCGAGTACAGTCTGAGGGGCAAAGAATTTTTGGCCTAGGTGGTATACGAAAAAAGTACTCTATACGTTGTCAAATTTCGCGCTCAAAAACTAGCTATATGGTGTTTCAACATAAATCGCTTTTGAACCTAGTCAAGGACTTATTCAAATG